>NC_143216.1:4588008-4893875 GCF_030267445.1 Bombyx mandarina
AAACAGGCGTGGAAAAAAATATCCAACGGCTCATTTAACATACTATATTTGACGTATTTGCTGTTGTAACCAATATAATCTACCTTATAGCGATTTATTTAATAATAAATTCAGAAAATAACAGAAGATACTTTTTGAAACTACACATTTAATATTCTGAATAAGCTAGGTGACTTACACATTCCTAAAACAAAATTGTGTAGATTCAAAGTAACGAGCGTAGCGCAGGACGTTTCTAGAGAATTCTACAACCGTGTAATTGAATTTCTGAAGCGCAACACGCTTCTGTCTTTATGAGGGTCGTCACTTTAATAATAAATTGCTTTTTATAAAACATGATTTTATTCTTTGCAATCCGAGAAAAGGAATTCAATTCAAATTGTAGAAACAACGTGGGTATTCAAAAGGGATACTAAACACTTTCAAAGTTTGGTGTAATTTCAATTATTTTTATTATAAAACTGACGAAATTAATTTATTTTTGAATGATTCTCACTAGTATATTAGTTAAAAATACCCGTGTTTTACTATTGAATTTACTACTTTCATTTTTTGTCATTGTGTGTCATAATAGTACATTAGCCTTCGGCTCGGGTGGCAATTTTACACGCGGAAGGAAATGTCCTATTTTTCTCCCTTGGTGCACATACTATTTTTTCTCCTACCAGGCCGAAAGTTCGTTCAGTACCGAGCCGGGGTCCAGGGGCGAAGCCCTGGCTAGGGGTAGGGGGGCGGAGCCCCCCCATACTCATAAAACAACAATTTAACTGTTTTTGAATTTTTAAATAAACTACTACTAATTGAATAAGAACTGTCTGATGAACTCATTTTTGTTTAATACTTCACTATTAAATTTGATTGCCTTTTGTTTATTTCACTTTTACACTAAACACAATATTGCAAATTACCCGAGCACAACAATGGCGGAGAATTTTAGGTGCGTGAGAGCAGACGTAGACACTAACGCGCATGCGCACTTGTCATTACCCAGGGAGAAAAAGGTACACTTTCTTCCTTGTACAGCGGGAGGTAAAGTTAGACTTTCTTCCCTGTACAGCGGGAGGAAAACCGAACTTTTGGCGTAGGTAGGAGAAAAATTAATAAGTCTTATAGTCTTAGAGCATTCGAAGCTACGATCTATAGTGACTGCTTTATATGTATTTTCATTTAGTAAAAAAATTATGTACTAATTTAAAAAAAACACAATTTACAAGTTCATTAAACACATTTTTTATATATATTTTCCACTAACTTATGCATATGAGTTTTGTTACAATATTATCATAATCTTAAAAATATGTATTGGGTAATATCACAATTTTTTGTTTACACTTATATCAACATGTTGTTAATAACATTTTTTCGCTTATGTCTCCTTACATTTTATTCCACGACATTCATTAAATAGTGCAAGCCGGAATGATGGTATATCCAACCATAGTGTGGACCCACGTCGGTGTAAACCATGTAGTAGGTAGGATCACATTCGCTATGTCCAGGTGAGATTCCGCATTTAGAAAGGACTCCTCTTAGATACCAAGTTACTTTGTGATCTGTCTGTATTGCCCTCACTATGAGTCCTCCGCCACTGTCTCCATTACGAGGATTGACAGCTGAAATAAAATAGTTACCGGTTTATTTTTCTTGCTCATGCAAATTATTAATTACAAGCGGTCCACTCCGGCTCCGCTCGGGTCTTTAAGAAAAATTTCGACGATAATTGACGTTGTTTTATTGCGGCATAACTATAATAGTTAGACATATACTGTCGCGACTTTTTTGTAAATAATAATGTGTTCTACAAAGTCGTAGTACATTATTTTATTCTATCATCAAAAGTTTTCACAGGGCACGCGATGTAAATAATAGCTTAGATAATTTTTTTACACCTTGGGTTACATTATTGGAGTTTTAGTAAAGTTCCCTAATTTTTTTTCAAAAAATATTATAGCCTATGTCACTTGGGAGTACTTATAGTGTATCTTCCAAACAGTGAAAGTATTTTTCAAATCGGTTCAGTAGTTTTGGAGCCTATTCAAAACAAACAAACAAACAAATCTTTCCTCTTTATAATATTAGTATAGACTACGCATTGATCCTAAAAATTCATTCAAAAACATTTCAGTCTTATTTTAATAGATCAACTGTGGTTGAAAATATTCCAGACCTTTAATGCTTTTATTATCAATTTACATATCAGTATGGTTATTGGAGCATATATTATAGAAAATGTATAATTTTTTTTATTTTTTTATTTATTTATTTTAGGTCGCTTTTTAACATCTCAGGTCATTAGCGACCACTATTGGCTATTTACATTACATAATACAGTAGATTACACTAGTTTATAAACATTTAACATTTTCAAAAAATTTATGGTTTGCAGACATCCATCCTGATTTAGACAGTCTTTCAAGTTATTAGGAACTTTACATAGTCTTTTTTCATTGTCAAATGCTGTACACTCTACTAATAGATGCAAAACAGTAAGGTCGTGTCCACACTTGCATTTGTTTCTATCTGTTTTAGTGATTAAATGGATATGTGTCATATTTGTGTGCCCAATACGCAATCTGGTGATAACGACTTGGTCTTTTCTACTGGTGTATGAACTAGGAGATTTGTCAAAAATCGATTTTCTAATATTAAATAATGTTGTTGTGTTGTCTGTTTTCCAATAATGATCCCAATTCACTTTAATTTTACGTTTGAAATATTTTTGTAATTCCACTGGAGTTGATTTATTTATATGCCTTTCATTCTCATTAATTGCATTTCTCGCTTCACTATCTGCTTTTTCATTGCCAACTATCCCTTGATGACTCGGAACCCATATAATTTCGAATTTGTAGTTATTTTTAAGCATATTTATCATTTTTTGCTGGATTTCTTTAATGAGAGTGTTCGTATTATTTGTATTTTGTAACGCTGTCAAGCATGATTTTGAATCAGTATATATTACAAACTTATTTGTATTAGATTCACTATGTATCAACTCCAAAGCTTTGAGAATAGCTATCCCTTCACAACTAAAAATGGAATTAAAATCTCCTAGTTTATATCGATAACAATTATCACCAGTCACTACTGAACATCCTGATTTTCCGTTCATAACTGACCCGTCAGTATAGAAAATGTTACAACCAGTATATCTACTATTAATTTCATAGAATGAGTTTTTATATATGTCTTGAGGAGTGTCGTCTTTTTTGTTTTTAGCTAGTTCAAGGTTAATGGGGAATTCAAAGTTTTCCCATGGACCAGATGAAAGTAGTTTCTTAGTAAAGATTTTTGGGATTTTAAGATTCAGTTCGTTTAAATATTTGGATGCTCTGATTCGTAAAGGCTGCAGTAAATTAGGTTGAAGTTCGTATTCTGTATCTACGGCTGTTGTTTTATTGTAGTAATAGTATGTTGGATTTTCAGGTTGAGACAGTATGTTTATAGCATATGAAATTACAAGTTCCTTTCTTCTAAGTCCTAGTGGCATTTCTCCAGCTTCAGCTAAGATGCTCTTAATCGGGCTTGTTTTGAACGCACCAATACTCAGTCGAAGAGCGGTGTTTTGTATGCTTTCCAAGGCATCAAGTGAACAAAATGTATAATTGTCAAGCAAAAAATCTCTAAAATTTCGTATACAATTTTACATAGGATACCTTCACAAAATCTAATACTACGGATAAATTTAAGTTATGCTTTTTAATTATTAAACAAAGAAGGAAAGTAACTATACTGAGACCTAAGAACTTATATCTCAAGATGGGTGGCGCATTTATGTTGTAGATGTCTATGAGCTTCCAGTAAACACTTAACACCATGAATGAATGAACTCCCCTCCACGGTGTTTTCCGAGCGCTACGCTATGACATGTCCTTCTTCAAACGAGGCTTGCGGAGAGTTCTTTATGGTAGGCAGCGGCTTGGCTCTGCCCCTGGCATTGCTGACGTCCTTGAGCGACGGTGACCACTTACCATCAGGTGGGCCGTATGCTCGTCTGCCTACATAGGCAATAAAAAAAAAAAAAAAAAAAAAAAAAAAAAAAAAAAAAAAAAAAAAAAAAACACCACGCGGGCTGTTATCTCGTCCACCCACCTAAGCAATAAAATAAAAAAAAGTATTTGACAAATTTAATGTCTCTTGGTATATACTTAAACGTCTACCGACAGCGTATCGCTAGCGATAATTACATTAAACACTTTAATTACCAGATTTAGGACCGTAGCCGGTACAAAACGTGAATTCATTCAACAACGGCCGGTAAACGTTCGCGTCAAAATTTATACATGTCGTGTCATTCTGTACTATAGTGTTCGCTGCTCTCAAGGTATCTGACTGCACGTTCTTTTCTGTAGCTCCAAAGCCTACCATCTAGAAAATTTTATTCAATTATTCACAGGTTTAGTTAAAAAAAAAAAAGTTTAAAAAAACTAACAAAATACGCTTTTATAGAAAAAAGCGTGGGGTGCTTTTCAGGATATTATCAAAATAGCCCTTCTACTCATATCTGTTCATAAAATATTTATAGCTACTGATACCATGCATCCCACGGTTTTTTTTACAATAAAATCATTTTTTCTTACACTATTTTTAATTCAAATTTATTAAAATTTATTTTCTATTTTAGTTGGATTTTCTATAAAAAGAATTTTGTTAGTTTTTTTTAAAGTGTTTTTTTTTAGTTGAGTTTCAATTTCTTTTTAATTTTTTGCTTTAATATTGATTTGTCATCGGTCCTTAATAAGTATTTAAAGTATACCAAATTTCGAATTAATCCGACGCTTTGAAATGGGTCAAAATCATGTTCAAAGATTCCGTTACATACTAACATACATATGTCTGAAGCTAATAAAAGCGTATTAATATTAAGACTCAAAATATAAGTTTACGATTTTCATGTGACTATTATTTGTACATGTATCTAATTCTAATAGATTACCACACCATGTGAGGATATGTTTATTATTATTAAAAATTAAACCGGAAAAAAAATATTGCATAATTGCTGTCGGTAGAGTGTCTTTTGAGCCCGCAAAGATAGTAAACAGTAACAGTAAGATAGTAAACACCATGATATTTTTACTTGCCTGCTTGTGAAATCATGTCTCAAGATGGGCGGTGCCATTGTCATTGATGATGTCCATGGGCTCTCATATGGTAGCTATAAGAGTTATTATTATGCTGTACGAGTTTCACAAGGTTACATGAAAAATACAATCAAAATGACTTCTATAACTGGCTAATGGCTTAAATAACACAGATAATGAAATTTATTAAGCTATTTATCTACTACCTTCTGGTAAATTAACGACGCAAGCTTTATACTTAGCCCTTTATTAATATATTATATACTAGACCTTGTGTTTTTATTTTATTTAATCGCCTATCAGATTTTTTTTCCTACCTAAGCTGATAGCCTTGAGAGGCTATATCAGCGTCGCCTTAACTAGTAGGTGAGCTCACGGGACTCAAACCTGATGAGGTTGCTAACACGAATCCTAGCAAGAGCCGTGCTTTGCAGAATCTGCCACCGGATCGGAAACGCGACCCACTGAGAAGATCCGGCAAGAAACTCAGTGGGCTGTGTCTGAGAGTTAATTTACTCGTCGAGCCCTTCGTCGCAAGCGACGGGTTCGACGAGAACGATGACCGCTGCTTGAGGTACCTAGAAGCACCCTTAGTGGATCTGGAGGACCCGATATGACGTGTAAAACGCCTATCAGAACTCGAGTAGAGCTCCAGCGAAACCTGGTACTTGATATTAACTGATCGTAAAACCACGGACATTAGATACTCACTATTGCTTCTTTTCCGAATAATTTCGTTTTTTCGTACACAGGTCCCCAAATGCAAAGTGGCTGAACATAATCAGTGAATGTCCAAGTGAAAACTTTTAATATCGCTAGATCAGACGTTGAGTATGTGTAGGTGTAGCTGGGATGTAATATAATTTTTTGGACCTAAAAACATTAAAAGTGCACTATATATCGAGGGGAGAAAGGTTATTTGTTTTTTTTTATTGCTTAGATGGGTGGACGAGCTCACAGCCCACCTGGTGTTAAGTGGTTACTGGAGCCCATAGTCATCTACAACGTAAATGCACCACCCACCTTGAGATATAAGTTCCAAAGTCTAAAGTATAGTTACAACGTCTGCCCCACCCTTCAAAGCGAAACGCATTACTGCTCCACGGCAGAAATAGGCAGGGTGGTGGTACCTACCCGCGCGGACTCACAAGAGGTCCTACCACCAGTAGTTACACAAATTATAAGTTTGCGGGTTTGATTTTTTATTACACGATGTTATTCCTTCACCGTGGAAGTCAATCGTGAGCATTTGTTGAGTACGGTTTAAACGACATTTCGCCTAATACGCGAAATTTCTCTTTGTAATTAAAGGTCCTTTTTATTTGGTATTAGTATCACCAGTTCGATGTTTTTAATTGAACAACGATTACTATTTACTCCATTCAAATAGCTGAAGAAGTTTTTTGTCATGATATTTTTTCCAAGTTTTATAGATTAAAGATTAAATGGCTCTCCTGTAAAGTTGCAAAAATGTCACTTAAACTAAACAGAGTTCATTGGCGACAGGGATTTACAAAAAAAATTGTGTGCTTTTGTGTATATTTTACCATTTTAACATAACATTTTTCAAATCACATTTAAATCTTATTACTGGTGGTAGGACCTCTTGTGAGTCCGGACGGGTAGGTACCACTGCCTTGCTTATTTCTGCCGTGAAGCAGTAATGCGTTTCGGTTTGAAGGGTGGGGCAGCCGTTGTAACTATACTGAGACCTTAGAACTTATATCTCAAGGTGGGTGGCGCATTTACGTTGTAGATGTATATGGGCTCCAGTAACCACTTAACATCAGGTGGGCTGTGAGCTCGTCCACCCATCTAAGCAATAAAAAAAAAGGAATAAAATATTTAATATACGCATTAAGTTTATTGAATAAGTTATGGAATACTTTTTTTATTTTATTTTTATTGCCCTAGTAGGCAGACGAGCATACGGCCCACCTGATTGTGAGTGGTTACCGTCGCCCATGGACCTCAGCAATGCCAGGAGCAGAGCCAAGCCGCTGCCTACCGGAAACTCACAATAAAAGTTAATGTTTGTTAAGCAGCGAGCATACATCACATATATGGAGTATCAGCGAAAATATAGGGATTAATAATGAATATGTATTTATAAATAAGTTGAATAAGTGCAGTTAATACTATGAAAATATGTAAATAGTTACAAGCAGGTAAACAGTGAATTCATGCGAACATACCAATCTTTCTTGTCTACCAACTTGAGTTAAATCTTTGTGATTATTTACTCCAGCGATTACTACAATATTGTTTGCTTCAACTAAGCTACCATTCATAAATAGACAATGACCGGCTGGAACCAAAGTCAGGTTAGAATCATTAATATATTTTAATTAACAAATTTAAACCATAGTAGGGAATCGCTGAATGTCGTCAGTCTGGATCGACGTCGCCCAAAACACGTTATTACGGATCCTCCCAATCTATTAAGGGTGCTGTTAGGTACCTCAAGCACCGGTCACCGTCCTCGTCGAATCCGTCGCTTGTGACGAAGGGCTCGACGAGCGAATCAACTCACAGAGACAGCCCACTGAGTTTCCCGCCGGATCTTCTCAGTGGGTCGCGTTTCCGATGCGGTGGTAGATTCTGCAAAACACTGCTCTTGCTAGGGGCAGTGTTAGCAACACTCCGGTTTGAGCCCCGTGAGCTCACCTACACGTTAGGGCGAAGCTGAAATAGCCTCTCAAGGCTATCAGCATAGGTACGTAATGTAATGACGTATAAGAACACTTTATGCGTCGTCATCTTGGGCCTCTCTCGCTGACTTTTAAGCCGGCGCACGAAATATTCACGGGGTGTTACCAAGGTAAATGGTTTTATATAAAAATTCCTATGCTGGTCCCCGGATTGAGGACAACAGTTTTATGCCGTAAGATGCTGTGCGTTGATTACAATTAAATCAGTAAATTAAATACCTGTCAAAACTGCTCTCCTTGAAATGATGGTTCCACCACAATTGTAAACACCTATAACTGATTTTGGTTGTCTTATCAGTATAGCAACGTGCCACGGCCAATCCCCTGCCTTTGCTTCAGTCCTTACAGAGGTCAATTCGGTATTTTCCAGGGATCTTCGACCACATACATGAGCATATTTTTTTCCACCATTATATTTATTTGTTATGTCGTAGGAGCTTGTTTTTTGTCTGGCCTGCAACACATGTTTGAATTATAGTGAACAGATGCATGGTCAATTTAATAAAATTATAGATGCTCTAATTAGAAATTCTAAATGGCTAAAGCGATAAGTTTACTTTGAGATTACTGGTGGTAGGACCTCTTGTGAGTCCGCTTGGTTAGGTACCACCGCCCTGCCTATTTCTGCCGTAAAGCAGTAATGCGTTTCGGCTTGAAGGGTGGGGCAGCCGTTGTAACTATACTGAGACCTTAGAACTCATATCTCAAGGTGGGTGGCGGCATTTATCTTATAGATGTCTGTGAGCTCGTCCACCCATCTATGCAATAAAAATAAAGGTTTTTCGTGTTTATTACATTGTGTATTTGTTCAGTTCATTATTCGTTCATTTGGATGTCGAATAGTATTAAGCTATTTTAAACTACCCTTTAAAAATATGTAGGTATTTATCGGCTTTCTTCTGTCTTCTGAGTCGGTCTCTTCATTACTGAAGGTCGTGTGTAATCTAAAATGTGGACCACTCGATGCACAATGCTTCCCCACGTCTTCCTGTCCTCGGCGGTCTTTATAGCCTAGGTTATTGGCAGGCCGGTGAGCGTCTTAACCAGATCAGACTAGCGGGTATCGCTTATCGGCTTTATTAGTTTCAAAAGGATCAATGAGAGAATTAACTATTTAAATTACATAACAAATTTAGGTCGTAATCTTTGAGATTAATTTTTCGGGATAATAATAATAGATGTTATTTACCTTGATTTCATCATTACAAAGAATCACTTTGTTGATGGAGAACATCGTTACGACGGGTACATCGTTTCCACTCGAATTTCGTATATTCAGATCAAACGTGAAACGTTCTTGTAAAGGGCCGATCGGACGAATTATTATATGATGCCAGTTATTTCTTACAACAACGAAGGTTGTATTTTGCGATGCCTAAACAAAAACATTATTGTACTAGGAATGTGAAACATTATCTTTTCCATATAAAGGTTTGACGGACACTTTAATAATACTCAGTCATCTCACTACCCGCTTATTACTAATCGTAAGCATCGGCAGTCACGTCTCATTTTAATAGGCTTATATTATATTAAATAGTTCATATTATAATTATTAAGCACCTAATTTTATAGAAGCAATATTCCAATTGAAAGATGCGCTTGGTACTATAAGGTCTATTGTTTTTGTAATCAACTGTTCACAGCGTTAATATTAACTGCAGGTTGATGACTTTTTGAAAAAACATGTAACTTCATGTATGTAACTTCACATGTGTTTTTCAGTATTCAGAATTAGCATCCTAAAGTTGTTAATATTAAATAATAACAACCATACTATTTGAATTAAATCGTTTCGCATCATAAATATGTATCGATTGCAACTATTTATTACATTGTTTAAATTGAATTTTATGCAAACTAAGATAATCACAGAATCAACATAAATTTTGATACCGTAAATTAAAAACTAACTTATTCAGCAGTATTTTAAGATGCGCCCAAACTGAATACTTTGATAAATAGATTATTATTGTAAAACTTAGCACTATCTATTTAGTAGATAAAACCATTGCCCATATAAATAAATATATTTTCAATGAACTGCGAAAGAGCAGTCATTCTGAATGAGCTAGTTTAATGTGTATTGATGATATCAAAATGCATACAATTTTTTTAAACAATTCAAAAACCACCAATGCTTCCCTACATATGACGATCTCAAATTAAATTTACCTTGAACAACGACCGAAAGGTCTAGTTCACAAATTAAATATTATCTATATATTATTAATACGTGAAGCAAAAACTTTGTATCACTTTTTACGAAAATTGCGCGGACCGAGGAGTATGAAATTTTCCACACTTATAGAGAATATAGAGAAGAAGTGCACAATGCTAATATCTTTTTAAAATAATGCATAAAAGATACATTAAATCAAAAAAAAAACACATTACACACACTACATATATGTATTTGACGCACACACGCATGCATACTATTTATTGTCAAACTTTTGTTCTTGACGTCTGTTGTCAAATTGAGATTAAATATTGTTTGTCTTTGTTAATATTTTTTATAGTGTAGCCTTGGCGAAATTTGTGATTATAGAAGTATAAAATACAATCATAATAGTGTACAAACTTACAATTCCAATTAACTATAGTCGAATTTCGACTACTGCGGGACCTCTAGTAATAAATAAATTCTGTTAAAATTTTAATCTAAACACAAATACTCACCTTATTTATTTTTATTTCCTTTTCGAAATAAACTTCCATTTCAACTTTTTCTAAATTATTGTAGAGTTCGAAATTCACTACTGCTCGCCAGTCAAATCCCTTTACATTGTCGAAATATATTATACCCAAACCGCAAGGATTATACCGTGTCAAAGCTGGTCCGTATAAGGACATGGTATTTACATTTCCTATTAAATACAAGAAAAATACGTAATATAAATAAATACACATTTTTAACAATTCTTCCTTCACAGCTTTATCTTAACAAAGACTGAGTTATAATAGCAATTTATATAAAGATATTTAACATTAATATAATAAAGTTATCGTGGCTATTAAATACAGCGTGTGCGATATTACTCTAAAGACTGATTACTTTTTATATAGTTTATCTTTTTAAACCTTTACTTACAATTACACATTACAATTTGTCAGTGAATCACACTGCAACCCACTTTGTCAGTTGCAGGAACTCTTTGTTATAAGGTTTAGCTTTGTTGGCACATTGTATATAAACTCAGGGGTCATTTGAAAAAACCAGCTTAAGCTTGAGACAGAAGATCGTATTATTCTTAGTCGAGTAACCTTTGAATAAGCCTGAATTAAAGTCATGGTCAATAATGATGATCAGTTGCAACCGCTTTATTCTCCTGCTGTGCCATCTGATTCACATACTCTCACTCTCACAAGCTTATTGGGTAGGCGAGATCTTTACCGAGTCAGTCTGTGGGTACGGGATATCGTTTTCAGAACTTACAATGGAGTTCTCCCATGATGACTTCCGCAAATTATTTTTTCTCTAATTATTATCCGCTAAGCAATTAAACATTTGCTAATCCTAATTACAAAGTCATTAAGACTTCAGATTCACCTCTAAGCGTAGATGATAGCATTTATTTAACTGTAACAATAGTTAGTGCTCCAACAAAAAATCAAATTTTATTATGGTTCTCTCCAAATTACAAAATAAACTGTTTAAATTGATATCCACCTATTTACTGGGAACCTTTAACCACGAAATTATAACTATTAAAAACAAATAATTTTATGTACGGAACCTAAAGTGTAAGCATAAGTCCAATACATATTAAATCGAATATCCTAATTAATTGGCCTAGTATTCAATTAGTCACACAGACTGACAATAATGCGTTTGTAGACAGTAAGTCATGAACAGCTGTAATTGTTAACCTAGTAACCTAAACGAATACAATTGTAACGTTGATACAATTTTTGTTCCCATTCATCTGGTTTTTAATGAGACTGCTGTGCAATCAAGATTTTCTGTAATTACCAATATTAGTGTTATGATTCCTTTGGATGTGTTTCTTTGCTATGGGTTGCAAGAAATTTAGGACATAGTATATTTTCCCGTAAATTATAGAGTGGACGGTAGCGTGGTATATACATGTGATGCGTAGAGAGAAGATGCATGTGACTAGGAGATGTATGGAAATGGTAGTGCAAGGTAGAGGGGGAAGAGGTCGATCGAAGAAGACATGGATGGAGTGTGTGAATGACGATATAAGAGAGAGAGGAGTGAGTGTTGATCTGACGGCTAATAGAAAAAAATGGAAGAGAAAAATTATCTTTCTATTCCTAACTTTATTGTATTCACGTAACCACGCGAATACAGTGGTTAATATAAAATGAATTTTTATTAAATTCCTTTCTGCATTTAAAGTATTTTCTGCGTCTGACGGCTAATTCATATAACGAACACCCTGTAGACATGAAGATATCTTCGAAAGTCGTTGCCCACTGTATTCTGACCTTAAATTCTTTGAAAATATTGTATCTTCTCTGGGAATTGTTATTTGTTTTGAAATACGCAAATCTCTAGTAATGTCTGAAGTATTTTAGTTTATAGAAAATGATGTATTGTATTTCTCAAAGATAACAAACATATAGCTGTGGAATATAGAAATAAGGTCACGATTATTTTTAGTAATTAATTACAATATGCGTAATATAATTTTAGTCGATCAATTTTGACGCCATTTAAAGGTCAGAGTAATCACAACAGTATCGTCGCGACACAGCGAGTTTATGTATTAGTTGCGAAATTAAATGATAAGACATTAAAAATTAAAGAGTTATTTACTCTACATAGTGTTAACTATTATAGTAGTCCTCCAGTAGTCGAAATTCGACTATAATTAATTGAAATTACAAGCTTGAACATTATTCCGGTTCTATAGTCAAAAATTATTATACTTTTAGAATCACAGATTTTGCCAAGACTACTTATAGACAAATAATATTAAAAATAAACAATATTAACCTAGTCTCAATCTGACCACAGACTTTAAGCAATAACAAAATTTTGACAATAAACAAAAAGTATGTATATTATTATGTGTGTGTGTCAAATACATGGTAGTGTGCAATGTTTTTTTTATTAATTTAATGTATTATTAATGCATAATAAATAAATAATATTAGCATTCTGCACTCCTTTATATTCTATATAAGTGTGGGAAATCTCATACTCCTCCGTTCGCGCAATTTTGGTAAAAAGGGATACAAATTTCTTGCTTCACGTATTAATATATGCTAGATGATGATAGGTATTTAATATATGCTAGATGTTTTTTTTTTATAACGACATCTTGTTGTGTCTTTAAAGCGGTTAGTTGCCCTCAATTAAGAAAAATAGTATTATTATTCGCCAATAGATGTCGGGAAGAGTTGATTATTGAAAACACGAATAAAGCAACATTTTCTGAAAACAAATCGTAACTAGATCGATTATCGCCCCCGAAATCCCCTATACTAAATTAATACTAAATTTTATGAAATTCGTTGGAGCCGTTTCCGAGATTCAGATTATATGTATACAAGAATTGCTCGTTTAAAGGTATAAGATATAAATTCTTAATAAACAAAATATTAAATTTTGTTTTTAATCAAACATTCTCTGTTTTATTTACGTTAGGAATGTGAACGTCAACATGAATATCCCCGAACATCAATCGTAAAATTTAAATCAAACTTGGAACGCTATGAACGCTGTTGCATTTTATACACAAAAACAACTTTCAAATACAAATAGAAGCATCCCATAGGGGTCGAGAGTCAAAGCATTCCCTTCGTTCCAATCCAAAGGCGAAATTAACACAGTATTGAAGGCATTACGAAAATGAAATGCTCAAAAATGTTCCAAACACTTCGAGGGCCGAGCTGAAATTAAAATTATGAAGACTATCCACGTAGTTTTCTAATCCTTGAATAATAATTTATCAGGATTGTTTTGCTTGTTAGTTTTTTCTGATTGAGTAAAACGTCCTACAGATTTTGTAGTTCAGGCATTTCTATTATCAACACGCGATAGGTTAAAAGCGAACTCTTCAAGTTTTTCGTACATTAGGCTAGTTATATCATGGCAAGGCGTGGTCGTCATTGAACGAATTATAAGGAAATCATTATCTATATATATAAAAACTAGCGACCCGCCCTCGCTTCGCTTCGGAAACATTAAAACACGCATGAAACCAAAAAAATAAAATAAAAAATAAATAAAAAAAAGTAGCCTATGTTCATCAGGGACAATGTCGGCTTCTAATGGAAAAAGAATTTTTCAAATCGGTCCTGTAGTTTCGGAGCCTATTCGAAACAAACAAACAAACAAATCTTTCCTCTTTATAATATTAGTATAGAAGTATAGATGAATTGCTGTTCGTTAGTCTCGCTAAAACTCGAGAACGGCTGGATCGATTTGGCTAATTTTGGTCTTGAATTATTTGTGAAAGTCCAGAGAAGGTTTAAATGGTAGATAAATATGAAAATGCTCGGAATTATTATAAATAAAAATAACAATTTTGTTTTCCCTTTGATGTGTCCTCCGTCTGACGGATTCCTTTTGTTTGTTTTAAGTTTATTTTATACAAAAGTTTAGGTCTTTTATTTATCGATTGAGGCACTACGAAGTCTGCCGGGCTAGTTTTTAATATTTACTCATAATTATATGTGTTTTTAAACAATTTACGAATTCGTAATTTCTCATATGTCGCTTCGATTGTCAGTGTGACATAATGTGTGGCCGGCCCACTTCCACTTTTTCCGAGAAATCACTTTGGCTATGTCAGTCAAACCAGTTCTTCTACGGATTTCGGTATTGCGCATTCTATCCCGTAGAGAAATGGCTAACATAGCCCGTTCCATGGCTCTTTGCATGACTTGCAGTTTGATTATAATTACATACATAATAACATATACAATAATATAAGTTATATACCCGTAGTTCCCAAATCATAGTTAAATTCAAATTTCGAAAGCTCGAAATCAAAAAGTAAACTGGTGATAACGATTTTGTTATTTTGTGTTCAATGAAGGCTTTCATATTGGATATTAAATAAATAAGATAATTATTTTATTATGGTATTACGTGAATTTTTCAACAATAAAAACATTTGGATGGACGCGTCAAGAACATTTTTAGCAGAACAATAATCTCTGTATTTGATCAAGGCTTCGCTTAAGCTAAATCGTGCTTTACTAGCACCCGTTTGTTTTACCATAACAATGGTTATTCAAGCTATAATTCAGTAGTTCATAGTAATTGTATGTTAAACGGGGTGTGAAGAGCACTCGGCTTTGCCTCTAACATGCTCGCCTATTCATAGGTGCTCTTAATCCAGAATCCTTGAATTAATAGCAGCAATAGGCGGCGATATATATTCTGATATAACCCAATGCTTGTGTACGAAATTATTGTATGGTAAATAAAACATCTCGACTTATAAAATCTTAGGCGTTCTTGAGTTTTTTGGAACTTGAAATGTTTTCTAAAATTGACAGTGATCGATTTAAAACACAAATGAAATTGAAATCTAAATTACAACAGCAGCTAGAGCTGTATCTTTATTTTCTCCAGATGTTGAGTCTCATAAAAATGTTTAACAATTTTTAATAGAATACAATTGTTTACCATCAAAACCTTATGGTCGTCTCTAAAAAAACTCATTACGCAATTCTACAAAAAAGTCTACATCTTTGGAAAGCTATCTGAATTGGACGGCAATCTTCTTGCAAACTTGTTGCTCCTTACGTAATTCTTATAGCAAAACACATTAAAATCCATTTTCGACGCGAAGTTAATTTTTATATCAGTGCTGTTTTAATAAAGAATAATCAGTCTAGGAATCTGGGTCATAGCCTATTGATAGCAAGAGCTCTGAAATATCGACCATACACTAAATTTAAAAAGGCAGTGACCACTAAATCTTTGTAGGCAGCCTTGCAGGTTCTTAATACGTTCTGCAATGCGTAGGTAAACGTTAGTTGGCATTACCATCATGCTGGCATAATACTTGGGGAGATACTGCCCATTCTCAATTGAGTTCATTTGTCATCATTTAGGACCCTAGACAAAAATTAGGGAGGTGCTAATTTAGTCCGATACCTGTGTTGCGTCACACGACAACTTGTAAATTCTTTGTAATTAATTGAACTGGTATGTGTCGTTTCTATTTAGTAAATACTGGTGGTAGGACCTCTTGTGAGTCCGCGCGGGTAGGTACCACCACCCTGCCTATTTCTGCCGTGAAGCAGTAATGCGTTTCGGATTCGGGGTGGGCAGCCGTTGTAATTATACTTGAGACCTTAGAACTTATATCTCAAAGTGGGTGGCGCATTTACGTTGTAGATGTCCATGGGCTCCAGTAACCACTTAACACCAGGTGGGCTGTGAGCTAGTCCACCCATCTAAGCAATAAATATATATATGTAAATGTAATCGAAATAAAAATTTTATCGTTTTAATGGCCAACCAAGAATTTCCATTACATAAGAAAATTTATCGCCATTTTAATTCAAGATTGTACATTTCTGTTTTCAGTTATTTATTACCCGAAATGCAAAGAGGGCCTTCCCGAAGACAAACGGGCCTGTTCCTTCTTACTTTCTTACATGACAAAGACGAAAGTTTTGCAACGACGACGACTTGGGAATATTCGTCGTGTATAAACTTTAATCCGGCCGGCGTCAGACGTGAGTAATCTGCCGTGCCATTTTATGCGCGTTTGAACAAATTCGCGTTATTTAAAAGTAGTGGTAGGTCTCGAGTTTCATAATGATAACTGAAGTCATAGGATGGCCGGGTTATGGCATATATATATTTTATAATAAAACGACGAGCTCTGCGTGTGACTTGTTTTAATGGCGGAAGTAGTCTGTCTGTGTTGCCATAGATTAGGTACGTTCTTTACCTAACAATAACGACGACATACCGTTTCTGGAATGTACCATTATTATTATTATTTTCGTAAACAAACAGAGCTCACAGTTCGTCTGAAGTTACATAGTTACCGAAGTTTTATGTACTAAAACGTTCCTACTTACAAACATCGTGGACAACAAACGCCGAATTACAGTATGTCATGCCCAACCGTAAATGCATGACTGGTGGCAGGGTCTCTTGTGAGTCCGCGCGGGTAGGTACCACCACCCTGCCTGTTTCTGTCGTGAAGCGTTTCGGTTTGAAGGGTGGGGCAGCCGTTGTAACTATACTTGAGACCTTAGCACTTATATCTCAAGGTGGGTGGCGCATTTACGTTGCAGATGTCTATGGGCTCCAGTAACCACTTAACACCAGGTGGACTGTGAGCTTGTCCACCCATCTAAGCAACAAAAAAAAAATTTTTTTTTTTATTAAAACCATGCAATGCTGTCTGATCTATTCCTATGTATGGGCATTGGAATCGTCCGTGTTGCTGACACAGATTAATCAATCGCGTTAGATTAATGCCAACTCAACTGACTCGTGGTATCATTGCGTTACATTGCGTGTTAATTTTTTTTGTTTTATTTAATTTTTGCTACCTTTCTGCCAACCTCAAACAGCTTCGCACACGTGGAATATACTTTACATGAAATGTAGCCAATATTATTTACCAAGGCTCAAATTATTTTCATGCTGCAGACCCGGCTAGTTTCGTATTAATGAAAGTAATCTTGAAAAATGTTTATCTGATTATAACATTGCCAGATTCGATTGATTCCAACTACTGAAACAAAAGTCTAAATTCTCTAGTTAATAAATACCCTTTTCTATTTTTATTCGTTTCTACAATGTACACACCGGACTCTACTTTTCTATTTTGCCCTCTTTTATTATAACTATTGACTTTATACTGTCGAAGTTCGATTGTATTGTATTGCGACTGACTCACCCTCTAAACCGGAATGCAAGGCTGCTTCACGGTATAAAGGCGGGATTGCGGTACCTACCCTTGCGGACTTACATGTTACTACTACGGATGGTGGTGGTAGAGTCCTTTTTACAAGCATATATAATATGTCATTAGGCTTTAAAGTCCTGGGTCCAGTTTTTGGTAAACGGTATTTTTATATTCTGTATATTTAAAATCAGAACATTAATTGGGGAGTGTTCGTACCGGACCTAAGCATAAAAGTGGAGTACGTCACATTACTATTGTATACGTCACATTACTGGTGGTAGGACGTCTTGTGAGTCCGGACGAGTAGATATCTATACTCTGCTTATTTCTGCCGTGAAGCAGTAATGGGTTTCATATGGAAGGATAGGGCAGCTGTTGTTCTGTAGAAACTGAGACCATAGAACGCATGCTTCGAGGGGGATGGAGGCATTTACACTGTAGATGTCTATGGGCTCCAGTATCGACTTAACACAAGGGGGGCCGTGACCTCGTCTACCCATCCAAGCAATAAAAAAAACACAAAAGCGAAATATATTTGTATTAGTACATATTCGTACGTAACACAACAAATTGCAAAGCTTCAGCGTTTAATTAAGTAATTTTTACTTCAATGAAATAATAAACTCTCAATCGTGAACCCTTCCCGCAAGGATATAATTCTCAATAAGGAGTCCGCGATACGACTTTACGGATGTACGATTGAACTGGATGAGAATGTACGCTAGTAAAATTCTTCTAGTTTAATTCTGTCTGATTTACGATTCTGAATTCAATCTCATTGCAAAGAACGAAATATTAAAACTAAAATCACTATGCTCTGGTTAATAAAATCGAAATTGTTTTTTCTTTCTAAGCTGCGGAGTATTTCAAATCGGAAGTTGGTAAAGTAAAATCATAGCGAAAGAGAAAAAAGCAATTTTAACATAAAACCTTGATAATCAATGAAAAATTTAATGCCGATGAAGTGGTTATTGTTTTAACAAAATGTAAACTAATATTGTAAAAACGAAAGTATCTCTATTTGTTTTTTAATTTATCACATCCAAGTTTATGAGCCGATTTCGATAAAACTCTATATCGAAACAAATTTAGCTCTATTAAATACTATAGGCTACTTTTCATCTCACTGTTGAGAGCATATCTCCACCTATCCAATATAAAGTTTAGTTCACTTGCGCGAAACTACGGCCGGAAAGCTATTAATGAAATTGAAGTTAACTTCAGACAATTACTAGACAATCGGAACAACAATTCTCGATTTTCACTTAATAACATTATACTTATGCTTGTATTGAAAGCATCAGCATTTTGTTTTACGACAAACAGCCTAGTGTTACCATGTAAAGACGATAATACGGTGTAACTAGATTTTTATGTCAATTTCCTCAAATTGTGAGTCCGAAGTAAATCATTTTGGATTAATCAGCTGTTAATAAGCTGTAGTATAATAGAAAATAAAATCGATTTTGTATTCTATTGTATTCTAAAAAAAACATGAATCATCTATTTATATCTGTAAAGCAAATAAAAAATATTATATCTTTTAGAAGTGCAATCTAAGAACTGCAGATATGGATTTCTCAACATCCAATGCACTCACTTAATCTTTATAAAACAAAGTCAATTCCAGAAGAACATACAACACGATACCCCTCAATTAACGAGGCGTTGAGAAAGCCCTTAATAGGTACTTTATGTATTCTAATACGTTGTAACAGGCGGCAAACAGTTGGTACAATGGTTAATAGATCTTAATTGGTGCGGTTGACAAGCACAAATATACGCGAGTGGTCGATAGCTGAGTCTAATTGGCCCCAAACGTGTTAGCTGTTATATCTGTTGTTTTACAAACATGTTATACAAAAACATTTGGTTATTGTTTTTTTTTAGAGAATTTAACAGTCATATGTTTAGGCAATGCTGTTAATGACGTGCCTAATCAACACTATATATATATTAATACATGAACTAAAAACTTTGTACCCCTATTTACGAAAATTGCGCGGGTGGAGGAGTATGAAATTTCCCACACTTATAGAGAATATACAGAAGGAATGCACAGTGCTAATTTTTTTTTTAATAATGCATAAAAGATACATTAAATCAATGAAGAAAACATTACACACACCGCTATGTATTTGACACACACTCATATGTATACATACTCTTTGTTTATTGTCAGACTTTAGTTAATGCTTAAAGTCTGTGGTCAAATTTAAAATAGGTTAATATTGTTTATCTTTAATATTATTTGTCTATAGTGTAGTCTTGGCGAAATCTGTGATTATAGAAGTATGATAGTCTTTGACAATAGAACCATAATAATGTTTAAACTTATAATTTCAATTAATTATGGTCGAATCTCGACTACTGCGGGGCCACTAGTTAGTATAACAGCCATTTATGTTAAAGACAATTCATTAAGAATACATTTTCAGTTTTGGACATATAAAAGTAAGGTTAAAACACATCATAGATTAATAATTTACGATAGATTATCCGTAATTCTTTAAGACGATAGACATCGCTTAAGCGAATGCCAAAGAAAGCAAATACAATAACTTCAATAGACGTTACATGCTTAGACGGAGCCCGACAAAGGAAAACTTTGGAGCTCAAGCGTCTGAAAAATATTACCCAACTTAAGTTTAATCTCTTGAAAACGCTCAAGGAAACAATTGTAAATAGGAACTCGACTTTAAACAATACCAATGTTTGCTCGGATGGAATGAAGTTACGGATATAGTGACATCAAAATAAATATATCCTGAAAATTCTTTGGAACTTGTTCGACGAGGCTATTTGAAAATTGAACTACAACAGTAAGTATATTTTGTTGAAAAACAAACTAACGTAGACTTAGTTTTTACAAAAAGAAAACCAGTTTTAATTATCTATTTATTAATACGTGAAGCAAAAACTTTGTACCCCTTTTTACGAAAATTGCGCGGACGGAGGAGTATGAAATTTCTCACACGTATAGAGAATATAGAGTAGAAGTGCAGAATGCTAATATATTTTTTAAATTATGCTTAAAAAACACATTAAGTCAATAAAAAAAGCATTATACACACTTTCATTTATTTGACACAACACATACATAAAAATATACTCTTTGTTATGCTGTCAATTGCGAAACTTTTGTTGATGCTTAAAGTCTGTGGTCGAATTGAGAATAGATTAATATTGTTTGTCTTTAATATTATTTGTCTATAGTGCAGTTTTGGCGAACACTGTGATTATATTATTGAATTATAATCGTATTTGAGAATAGAATCATAATTATGTTTAAACTTATAATTTCAATGAATTATAGTCGAATTTCGACTACTGCGGGACGACTAGTATTTATTATAGCTTCACATGGTTGGGTAGAACAGGAATTCGTTTAAATGGCATTTAATACGTAGATTGAACATTAAAAATCATATAATCTCATTGATAAGAATAGAAAAAAAATAAAAGTTGTGATAAGTGATAGTATTCGGTTTGATCGTATTCCTGACATTATCGATGTATTTAAGAGGTTGTATGCTGTAAATATCACACGGTATATAAATTTGGATGCTTTCGTTGACAACAAACCAAAAGTTTAACACTACCGTCATGACGGCTGAATGTATAGTATAGCATTTTGAATGAGTTTATCGGGAGGCCACCACTAACGAACAGGCCCCGTCTGGGTCGCAAATTGACAATAAATAACAAATTGCCGGCCAAAGGGCTGCCCTTTGACTGTTATGCATCCCATGTTTATTACTTCCACGAAAAGATTTACTATTATGTCGAAGAGATACAACAATAAAATTGAATACTATGAATTAATTAAATCATTTTACGTGTTTTTGAGGTTATTTGAAGGATTTATTAATCTTTCGACGATCAATATTTATTTTATTCATTTGGATTTTTATTTTAGTGTATCTATTAGCCTTTGTTAAATTTATTTTCCAAGAATTAAGAATTGTAATAGAGTTCATATACTTTTTCCAATGTAACCAAATTAAATAACAAAATAAATTGTTTTCTTAACACGGTTTTATTAGCTAAACCCTCATATTTCTATAGATATATAATCAAGTACATCAAATTTATTTTCATCAACTTTAAGAGGTCATTCATTTGTAAAATTGCTCACTTATCAAAGACAAATATAAAACTTCATTATATAATCTAACTCGAATATCCTGACCAGAATTTGCGGATAACAAAAGTTTATTTTCAATGTTTTCGCTTGCTATAGCAAATTAAACTGAATATAAATTAACTTAAAGCCTATTTTATTTCGTTTTTAAGCTTTTTATTCATCATCAAGCAGATAAATGATAACACGTTATCAACAATTTACTAATAGTGTTAATTGATTAAACTTGATACTTTCTCATAGGAAGCGTTTTACTATTAATAATTGGTAATGAATTGCCCATAAAACTTCCTATTAGCAATCGTTATTAAATATAACTGTTTCTGTTCTATGTAATTTGTTAATTAATCATCATTTGATTCTTATTTGAAAGTTTACTTAACGAGACATTGAAATTGTATATCTTATCTATACTAATATTATAAAGCTAAAGAGTTTGTTTGTTTGAAAGCGCTAATCAGGAACTACTGGTCAGATTTGAAAAATTCTTTCAGTGTTAGATAGCCTATTTATTGAGGAAGGCTATAAGTATATTTATATACATATAGGCTATATAACATCACGGTAAGACCAATACAATTGGAGCACCTATAGTGTTTCAAAATAGGGGTCTAAATAGCTCCTTAACATTCTGTAATTCAAAAATAACTTCGCTTTCTACGTAAAAGAAGTGGGGGGTAAAATTTAGCGTTATGCCAAAGTAACTATTCCACGCGGGGTCGCGGACTAAAGCTAGTTACATTAATAAGCCGAATAAGCACATTAAAATATAAAATTGTTTTTATATTATTTATTTCCATGCAAGCCGCACGGATGGTTTGACAATTTTCCCAATAAATCCGTCGTGCGGTCAAATCTGGTACATTAATCAGCCTCGGTCTGGCGTATCGAGCAATCCCGCAATACCAAGTAGCTCTGTGATTTATTGGCTGTGTGCCGGAAAGGTGCCGTCTGCCACCTGTCTACCGGTGGAACTTGCCAAAATTTCTCAAGATACAGAGATAGAGCGTGGAATAGGCGTGATTTCGGAAAACTTTGGTAATGATAAATCTTCGATAATTTTATCGCCATTGTTGTATTTAGATATAAACAACTTAATCTTAGTCAGATTATTTCGCTATTTACCTAATTTCAGTATCTTGCCTCTACTATTAACCTACTTACTATCTCGTACCTATCGACCCACAGGGACAGGTATCGCCTTTGTATTTCTGAGACGAGACAATGTTGCACTTAGAAGTGCAACTTCTGTGCTAACAAAAATTGTGTACTGTAATTGGCACCAATAAACAGTTTTCCTACAGCCTTACATCTTAAGATGAACAATAGCATTGACATTTTGGTATATTCGTCAACTGTTTCACTCTTGACAATTCGGTCTTCCATCGGGGACCATTCTGTTGCATTTAAGTAGTCCAGATTTGGTCAGTCCACCGCATTCTTACCTACGGACCAGGGATATCTAAGTGTCGTCAGCTAGTCTTAGCTATTCAGCCTAATTTATAAAAATGTGTACGGACGGATAGTTTCTACCATTGTTACCGTTGACCTGATTGGCAAGAAACTTCGTAGCTACAATAGTTGTTTGTAATTCAGGTAAGGTTTCCAGCACAACACCACGCACCCACAAAATTTGCGACTCGTTTCAACAAAATGTGTTTTTTTTTTGTAATTTAGTTAAGATCTAGATAGCATATTAATCTTTCGATGAGTTTTGTAATTATTTCTTGCTTTTCAAGGATCTTTTCTGGCTTGGTATTTCTAAGGTAATAAGGATGGCGTTCAATATTTCGACAGCTATGTATGTGTATTACACTGTAATAGTGGTGATGGACGACCAAGCTTGTAAGTACTTTTGCAGTATTTTGAAGTTATCGTTGTCTATAATCAACCGGTGTATTCGATGTAAATATGTCTAAGCCGGTACTCTAACCCCGCAAGAACGTACAAACGTTTCTATTGAAAGATATAGCCCATGCACTTTTGCAATGAAGTATTAAAATCGTGGCTGTATTGTGAAGTCCTAGAATGTCTTCACCCCCCTAGGTGTCGTAAAAGGCGACTAAGGGACTCACCGGAAAATAGGCAGCGTTGAGTATTATACCAGCGTTCTGCAATCTACAACCAGAGTTTACTGGGAAAAGGGCTCGTCATAAGTGCGTAATATAATCTCACATATTTACCCGAGAACCGGTCACACGTTCCTTCTTTTTATTATTGAAGGATTACTGGTAGCGCTAAGGCCTTTCCAATTTTACCAAGATAGGTGGGCGAGCAAAGGCTCAGCCAGGAGGGGTGGGATTTGCTAACAGCTGCCCGAGCGCCTCCGAAGGAGACCTAACAACTCAGGAGCAGCTGCTTCGCGAACGAATCTACTACTGGATCGCTGAGAAGATCCGGCGAAAAACTCAGCGGGCCGATGCATGGGTTAGGTGGCACGTTGAGTTCGACGAATACGGTTACCGGGGTCCCTAAGCCTGCTCCTAGTGTTAGAGCTGAAGGCGTCTAATGCAAAGGTTATTAGATCTGATGGATCCGTAAGGACGTGTCTAGGGCGTCAACGGTGACTGGCTCCTGCGTGATCAGGATTCAGGGAGTAGTCAGCGGCGGCAACGATAAGTCGGTTACAATGACGACAGGTCACGCGTTCCATTTGGTTTCAAGGATTGACTAGTCGTTATTTGACACGGTATTAGGACGTCAACTTCTCGTACCTACTGTGCATATTTTGAGTCCACGTAAGCATCGTCATATCTCACATCTATTCTGCAAGCCAGTTAGGGATTCCGGTTGGGTAGGTAGAGTAGCCAACATGTAATTCAATAGATACTTTGATCTCATGTTTCCAGGTGGGTGTCTGATTTCACCTTTTTTGTCAACAGCCCCCAGTACCATTTCACATCAAGTTGGCGGAAAGCTATTACTATCTAATGCAATAAAAAAATAACATATCAAGTTTACACAAACTTCAGTATTTGCGATTGACAAGAACTAATTAATACCAAGACGTAGTCGGGCCCCATTAATTAAATCTATACTATACTGTTTGACGAACTCTATTTGCTTGAGACTTAATTAACATCTATATATAACAAACACAATGTATGTAATTTTGATAACCACGTATTTGCTCATAAGCCTTAAATGGTTTAATTAAAGGAACGGAGTCTAGAACTGAATTGTTTGCGAATTACGAGTATATCATTATTATATGACAAGAAGTTTTATTTTACCAAATGAAATAATTAAATATCTCAAGATTCAAATAAATTAATTATATTAAAAATAAATCTTTTAATTTAAAAATGAAAATAGTATAGTATTATATCATTTTGTATAGCTTTGCATGAAACATAGCAAAGAAAAAGAAATAAATTTAGTTTTTTTTTTACTAAATGATTATTATTATATTTAACCTGAGCCTTAAGAAAATCGACAAACAAAGCATTGAAGCGTTTGAGTTGCCATAGATAATACACATAAATTAGTTATATATAAGCATCTCAAGCACTCAACAAAAATGTTTACGGGCGTCGGCCACTAGATGGCTTCGCTCCGATTAATTTCTCACTGCTCCTGTAGAAACCACAAATTGATAAAATTTAATCAATTCTTCTTTAACAAATAAAGACTTGTATGATTGATTTTTTTTTTCTGTGTTTAGTTATGCAATAATTAAATGCCTTAATTTTAACAACATATAAGTTTAGGGGCATCCGCTGCAAGATATCGCTAGTTTCCATAAAAAAAAAGATTTGTCCTAAAGTATCGCAGTTTCAGGGCCCTGTGAGTTGCAGTAGTGGTGGGTACCTCTGGGGGTTCATTGGAAGCAACGCAACGGAACCAACGAATCCATTCTTATCGAGCTCGAGATTTCGACGCGGTTCAGCACCATATACATGTGAAGTTCCAAATTCTTGGGACAAATTACCAGAAAGAGAGGCGAACATTTATAAAACATGTTGATAAGGCAAAATATGCTGAAGGATGCCCAGAGGTAGAAGCGAAATACCCTGGTCGGACCAAATACGCTCTACCCTCAACACCTTAATCCACGATGCCATCGACCCAATCAGGAGAAAATCAAATTGCTTTTAAAAATCATAACGGGTGAAATATATTTCGTTATTAGTTTCCGTCAGACTGACTCGAAGCAAATGTCAAATGATGTGTCTAATTCACTCCATGAAGTTTCAACTGGTCTTGACTATACGAGTATTAACAGAAGATAGCGACCTATATACGGCAGCTCTAATGCGCGACTGTAGGTCACTTTTTATGTAGAATTCCTGTTGAATGTACTCGCACAATACAATAGGTAAGGATGGTAAATAAACACACCACAAACACATCTAATACAATACTAAAAGCATATTAGTTTCAGTCACCTTTACTTGAATTGTTATATGAATAATATATTTTTACATACTTACG
This sequence comes from Bombyx mandarina, assembly GCF_030267445.1. Classification (NCBI taxonomy): domain Eukaryota; kingdom Metazoa; phylum Arthropoda; class Insecta; order Lepidoptera; family Bombycidae; genus Bombyx; species Bombyx mandarina. Next base: position 4,614,245 of record NC_143216.1, read on the forward strand.
TAAATAATATATTCTGCCATTTATTGTAAGGTTATATTTATTTTTCAATATTCTGCTTAGAGATAGACCTTACATAACTAAATTAATTAATGTCATCAATTGAATAAAAATAATATAAATATTAAGGATATATTTTCATAATCTAGACACTAGGTAGCGTGACATGAAATATTTTGTAATACAATCTAATAGAAGTGTTAGCAGAAAAGGCATTATTATTGCATTTAAAGGAAAAAATCAATGCCCTTTCGTCAACGCTCAATTTTATTACCCATCAAATGGTCGTACATGGGACTTTATATAAAACCAATCCTCAGGGAGTCAACTCCAATGTGCCGTTTAACATCTACTTATGAGCTACATATTAATTTTACCTAGTACCAACCGCCAGTTATACTATAGACAACTATATATATATATATGTTGGCACACGTCAGGGATGGCTCAGCGGTAGGTTCCGTCATCACTCGTATTCGATTGAACTCAGTTTAGTCAATAAAACTTTTCAATAACAATTATTGAAACTCAACACACACAACTTTCACAATGACAGGGTAAACCGACAGTTTCGTTCCACATACCGACAGACTGACTGACTGACTGACTGACTGACTGACTGACTGACTGACTGACTGACTGACTGACTGACTGACTGACTGACTGACTGACTGACTGACTGACTGACTGACTGACTGACTGACTGACTGACTGACTGACTGACTGACTGACTGACTGACTGACTGACTGACTGACTGACTGACTGACTGACTGATGACTGACTGACTGACTGACTGACTGACTGACTGACTGACTGACTGACTGACTGACTGACTGACTGACTGACTGACTGACTGTGACTGACTGACTGAGACTGACTGACTGACTGACTGACTGACTGACTGACTGACTGACTGACTGACTGACTGACTGACTGACTGACTGACTGACTGACTGACTGACTGACTGACTGACTGACTGACTGACTGACTGACTGACTGACTGACTGACTGACTGACTGACTGACTGACTGACTGACTGACTGACTGACTGACTGACTGACTGACTGACTGACTGACTGATGACTGACTGACTGACTGACTGACTGACTGACTGGACTGACTGACTGACTGACTGGACTGACTGACTGACTGACTGACTGACTGACTGACTGACTGACTGACTGACTGACTGACTGACTGACTGACTGACTGACTGACTGACTGACTGACTGACTGACTGACTGACTGACTGACTGACTGACTGACTGACTGACTCACTGTCTGACACGGAATGCCACGACTCTGTCCACGTACCGCCATTTTATACTGTGGCGTTACGGAGTCTACCCTTCATTTTGTGATATTTATCAAAACAACATTTCATCATTTAAAATAATAATCAAAACCACCGTCTTAATATTACTAAAAGTCGTTATCCACGACATATATATATAACTATAGAGAAAAACTTAGGGCTAGTGTTAGTAACACTTCCGGTTTGAGCCCCTTGGGCTCATCTACAAGCTGAAATAGCCTCTCTGAAATAGGCTATCAGCATAGGTAAGAAAAAAAATAGACGTACCATTAATAGTTTTTACAAAAATCTTATTAACATATTCATTCTTCGGAACCGGCTTTGTCTAATACACTAATAAAATAGATATTTTATATACAAATAAAAAACATCTTACGTTAGCAGTATTAAAAAAATGGAATCGTTAAAGCGAAATCACGTTATGTATTTAGATTTGCAAGATTCAGTGCATCCATAAAAACAATACTACATAAACACTGAGTCATCACAAGACCAGTAATTAATGACTACACCGCTAATTGAATCGAGACGACGGGACGGCGTCCACTCAAAAATACATTTCTTTCTTACGAGCGTATTTTATTTGCATTTTGTTTTTCTTAGATACTTCATTATCTTAAAACTCGTGTGCTTCAAGCGGGATAATATCGGGTGACGTTCTCTTTATTTAATATAGTATATAATATAATATAGCTACACATATTGCGGCATAACTATAATAGTTCGAGATATGCTGTCGCGACACTTTTTGTACATAATAATGTGTTCTACAGTTACATTATTATACATTATTTTATTACATGTTACACATTATGTACACTATTTTATTCTATCATCAATAGTTTTCGCAATATTTTAGGTAATTTTTTACACCTTGGGTTACATTATTGGAGTTTTAGTAAGGATCCCTAATTTTTTTCAAAAAAGATTATAGTCTGTCACTCGGGAATAGTGTAGCTTCCAAACAGTGAAAGAATTTTTCAAATCGGTTCAGTAGTTTCGGAGCCTATTCAATACAAACAAACAAATCTTTCCTCTTTATAATATTATAGTATAGATTTGATAAGTAGTAGTTTCCTAACTATGTTAAAGTAAACAGGAGGAGGTCTATACCCAAATAGGGGCTCCTATCGAAGAAAACGTTTGATGTAAGTAAATCAAACAAATAACAATAAAAAAAACAAATATAAAAAAGTGTAGAAATGTAAAAAAATCAAAATGTAAAAATCATATATATCAGCTAATATATTTAAGAATATTTACATGTAATACTTACGTGGTGGGAAATAAAAGGTTTTATTATTATAATCCTCGGAAAGGTAATCTTTTCCTAGCACTTTGGCTAGTCTGAACCACATCCACGGGCCTAAGCCAAGTGAATGCAGCGTGTAGTGAGGAAAATTTATGTTGACGGTATGTTATTATCAGGGGCAATTTCGTTTTCGTCTATCTGCAAGAATTTTCTGACTATTCTACATGTATTCAATATTGCGGCTTTTTGGAGAGTTTAAATTATGTAGAGGGTTTCTTTGAGGTCTAATAGTTTTAAGCTATGGAGAAGATGGTTGAGAATGGCGCCTGTTGTGGAGTACCGGGCTAGTAGGTGAGCTCCGGGGCTCAAACCTGACGTTGTTGCTAACACGAACCCTAGCAAGAGCCGTGCTTCGCAGTATCTACCACCGGATCGGAACGCGACCCACTGAGGAGATCCGGCGAGAAACTCAGTGGGCTTTGTCTATGGGTTAATTTACTCGTCGAGCGCTTCGTCGCAAGCGACGGATTCGACAAGAACGATGACCGGATGGGTAGTAAAGCTTCCAAATATTAAGTTGTTATCAAAGTATGTAGATATCACAATTCCACTACCCGTCTTGAAACAAATCACTTAGATTACCTAGCATCATAAAATTTGGCTTTTATTGCCCTTGCAGGCAGACGAGCGTGCTGTTCACCTGATGGTGGGCGGTCATCGTCGCCCATTGACATCAGCAATCATACATAAGCAAACACATACATATATTTAATATACATCCATAACCCTGGAAAACACATTATATATTTATCAAACAAACATCTTCCCTTGGCGGGATTCGAACCCGTGACCAACTTGTGTAGTGAACATGTCACTTACCACTGCACCAGACGGCCGTTTAAAATACATACAACAACAACAAATAAATACATTTATTTCACGCTCCAAACAGATTTAATGACACGACTCTGCTCAATAACAATAGCGTCTTTGACAAAATTAATTCAAAAAGTAAACAGACCCAATTAGTGAGCTATTAAATAAAGAACTGAATGTATCCGCCGTCACTTACGAGTTTTGAATGAGCAGATTAATTAGTAGGCAACAGTGCGACTTCGCACCGTCTTTATTCAAGTCCATTGTGCGTATTGTGTACCGAAGCTCTGCATAGTACTATTGTGTCGCTCGGAAAATCATTGTGACGCTCTCACCCTGGGTGAAACGGCGAAACCGCTCTGTGGTCGGAAATATGTCTTTAAACATTGATCAGAAACCTGCATTGTTTATTCTTTTTTTTTTATTGATTAGATGGGTGGATGAGCTCACAGCCCACCTGATGTTAAGTGGCTACTGGAGCCCATAGACATCTACGACGTAAATGCGCCACCCACCTTGAGATATAAGTTCTAAGGTCTCAAGTAAAGTTACAAGGCTGCCCCATTGAAAGTGAGAGCGCGCAACGAGCGACAAAGAGGCACAATCGGCCTCCGCGCTCGGCAGCGTTCGACATCTGTCTCTCTCCTACTCGAGTGAGCGATGCATCCGCGTGGACAGCTGCTATACAATAATACATTTACATGTTTTCGTCAAGTATGAAGTTCAGTGAAAAGTGAATGTGGTGTCAATTGTCCATACAAAATATCTATCAAACAAATAAAATTTTTCTTTTAAAAAATGAAACCATTCCGTCAGTATTTTCTTATGACGTTGTCACGTTAAACTATCGTCAGTAAACCGACTTTAGAGACAACCGATTTTTTTTTTTATGTAAAAATAGAACACAATTTTATTTTAAATGTTAGAAGCATCTTGGGGTCAACTCCGAGCCGTACATTATGTAGAGTTTTTTCTAAGGTATCGCTTAATCTCATGTCGTTACATCATCTCTATTATCGCTCTCCACGTCATTGAGGTCGCTTTTATCTCTACTAGCTCGACTAGTACGATGCCAAAGTCATATTTGTTGTATCCTTATCATTATTATCAATATCCATGAGAGGACTATTGGGAAAGAAAAGGCAGTAATTACATGTTTTATTACAATTAAATTCGATGAAAATAATGTCATCCAATCCATTTCATTTATTTTTATTTGTCACATCGTCAAAACAATAGTTTATTAAAATATCTGTTTTAATTATCTAGTTTACTATCTGTAATAAACGTATGAATTATAAAACAGTGGTATACTCCCATGAATATATAAATACAGCGACCACATGGCGTTCACTTATACGAACATATGAATACGAGCATGTTTCAAAGCAAACACGAAAACATTTAAAAAAAACAAATAGCGTTCTTTATTTGAGCTAGAATTTAAACTGTAACACTCCGATCATTGGGGTCGCAATAAACTGTTTCACAGTTCGACTACGTAAACAAAGTCTTTCCCGACTATTGATTCAGAATAGGGCCGTCGATCGTGTTGCGTTGTGAAGCGTAAAATGAGTTGTCCGCATCGGCGCTTCGGACGTCTGCCAGCACCGAGACGGACCGACAATAAACATCTATTGTCTTCCGGGTTCTGTACAATGCGAAAGAAAAAAATCTGTTCACCATAAACGAAATAAAACGTAGTTTATCAAAAAGAATAATGAGTATAGTTGGTTAATGATATCCCATAAAGGCACCGACCGCATTAACGTTGTATTTCTCTAAAGTTAGAAACTGTAATTCTGTATACAAGTATACAGATAATATCAATCATATCAATATCAATAATTAAAATTTTAATTTGTCAAACAATCTATAATTATTTTTTTTTGCTTGGATGTGTGGTCGATCTCATAGCCCACCTGATGTCAAGTGCTTACTGGAGGACATAGACATCTACAACGTAAATACGCCACCCAGCTTGAGATATAAGTTCTAAGGTCTCAAGTATAGTTACAACGGCTGCCCCACCCTTCAAACCGAAACGCATTACTGCTTCACGGCAGATATAGGCAGGCTGGCGGGCCCAAGGATTTTAGGGCCCACCCACTAAACGACTCCCCTGCACTCTTACACCCGACGTCCGATCCCCTCCGAGGTCAGAACCCGGATGAGGTAGGGGGTTACCGCGGTCAACACTACAACCAGACGGTGCGGCTCACCCCAAGGACGCCCAGCCGACGGAGCCTTCGAGACGAATCGAAGGCTCTGAAACGTCGGCCGTCTCGGTACGGCAGCCCGTCAGGTCGCCCAGACGGTGCCGCTGGTGCCCGGAATACCCCGCTGGACCAGAACTAGCCTGCCGGGTCGGGACGCGACACACAGTTGACCGGTCGCTCTATTACTCCACGGCAGCGCGCTAGAGTGCTGGTAGCATGCCGCGCGGCCTTTACCCCTTCAGGTCGCCCCTTGATCTTCACTGGGGGGAGGCCGCTACCTACAGGGGTCAGAACGTACCGGCGTATTCGCGCCTCCGGCCCCCGGTTCGACGGCGACGGATCGGTGCGGAAAGGGAAGAGATCTCTCTCTCTCGCTCCGCCGCCTCCTTCTGCGAGATGGTGGACTCGCAGAAGTCCAGCATCGCCTTCCAGGACGCCTCGCTGCCGAGCATCGTAGCCACGACGCGCGGCAGCGAGAGGTCCTCTCCTATGACCGCGACGAGGGCGGCGCGTTGCTCGTCGAAGAGGTCCTACCACCTGCTTTTTTTTTAAATAAATATTTAAAGCTCCTTTCGTTTAAAGAATACTCATATAGATTTAAAAATATTATTACCAATGTTCTTCTCGAATTATTTACACTAGTTAATTACGTAATTTGCAGCGTAGCTCTTTAATTGATTAAAACTATTATTTCGTTAGTTTTATGATTGGGGAGCTTTTAAATTCTGAGGAATATAAATTGTTCGATGTCGTATTAGCTTTTATTGTATCGAAAATGAACTTGACGTCGTCTCATTTATATTGGCTTCCAATTTCACAAAGTTTCCATTGAGAAAGCTTAAAGAACGATTATCGACATATTTATTTACACAGACGACACATTACGAGGGAGTGTTTCACCGCACGAGCTTAATTTATCAACATGATTTAAGCTCATAGCAATTTACTTGAAACACAACTTACGTACTTAGTTAATGAGCTTCGATCGTAAAATAGAACAAAAACCAATTGAAACTACATAAAAATTTAAGTCGTATAAAAGCGACGTTAATGCTATCATAATGACGTGAGGCTATATTCTTCGGGGCAAGATCTCTAAGCATTCATTGTCTTGCTCGTAAAACTTCAAAGATTTCGTTCGGAAATTGCGGACGTCTTCTTCCAAGCTGTAAACTTGTTTTCATTGCAGCTTCTAGTTGGATGGATTCCAATGTCTTCCGAATCGTTGCCTTCATTTATTTGGTAGATATGATTACGGTTGTTTATATCAGCTTCTCGTGTATCATGGGATTAATTTTCATTTTTGTCCGGGCATCGACCTTATTCGGTACAACACAAAGCAAATAACTTATCGCGTATTTCCATAATGGAATGCCAATTTTTTTATTCTTGACACGTCATCATTTGCGGCAGAAGTTACTTCTACTCCAAGTTATTCTGTTCTATACAAGGTAGCACGGGAGGGGACGAGTCTTCCTCGAGATAACTAAGTCCTCATCATTCATTATTACGTACCTTAGACTTAGCTATCGATAATCGACATTTACTGGTTGTAATACGTATTTTAAGCACGCAACGTAAGTACCACCATCCTATCTATTTCTGCTGCAAATAAGTCATGTATTGCATCTCGAATGATAGAAAAAGCGATAAAATTGAGACTTCGACATTCACGTTATGATTCTACCGACTTCTGTAACCACTCAATGACAGCTGAGCCAGGAAATCACTCACACGCTTACGCAATAATATATAATATAAATATAAGTTGTACATAATTTAGGTATGTTTACGTGTATGCGATAATGATAATTTGTTACACAGATGGTTACTTTCATAGCGGCAAAACAGAATACATTATAAGATATTTATGATTCGTTGAAACGGAAATTGCAGTTTTGTAATATTCAAGAGAGATGGGGTATTAATATATTCGCAGTTTAAGCTATGAGCGAAACGATATATGACTGTGGTACCATTTATTTAAATTTACATTGGCATATTTTTTTACTGGTGGTAGGACCTGTTGTGAGTCCGCACGGGTAGGTACCACCGCCCTGCCTATTTTAGCCGTAAAGCAGTAATGCGTTTCGGTTCGAAGGGTGGGGCAGCCGTTGTAACTATACTGAGACCTTAGAACTCATATATCAAGGTGGGTGGTGGCATTTACGTTGTAGTTGTCTATGTCACGCATCTATGCAATAAAAAAAAACAATAAAAAAACATTAATAACGGTATTCTAAAAATAATAATAACTGTGAACAAATTATTTTCGATCATCCGGCCCCAGTTTAGGATTCCCTGCGCTATAGGTACCAGAGAGAAACAAACATACGTATATATATTTATATACATGATAGCCACCCAGAAAAACCTGATCATCAAACCTGATCATCATACAATGTTTGCCCGATGTGGAAATCGACCATGCGACTATCGGTGCAACAGTCAGGGCCGCTAACTACTGCACCACCGAGTCAGTAAAACTCAAGCTTTTTCTGCTTAAAAGTTGTGCTTTTTTATCTATTGTTTATATGAGCAGACCGTTGAAGCCATCAAAGTAGCTTTAAACGTATCCGCAGCTCACGAATAAAAAAAAACTAAATATTCTAAACGGGAACTAAAAAAAGAATAATAATTTCGCTTTTGTAAATATACGAATCGGTTTTGATTCAATAAATGTGTGGAGATTTACCGACAAAGGGAAGATCTTCCACCAAGCGGGTGATATTGCTCGGTAGACCGATGCGACGGTCCGAATGTTGTTGTTCGGAACTTGTATACATATATTCGACTTTATTTTGCAACTAGCGATCCGCCCTCGCTTTGCTTCGGAAACTGTAATTTATTATTGATTACTCCACTATTTAATGGATGTTATTATACATACAAACCTTCCTCTTTAATCACTCTATCTATTAAAAAAAACCGCATCAAAATCCGTTGCGTAGTTTTACAAATTTAAGCATACATAGAGACAGACAGATATAGGGACAGAGAAAGCGACTTTGTTTTATACTATGTAATGATTATCGTAAGCGAGATTCAGGCATCTGTCACATATCTTGTGTTCTGTAATAGCTACCGCCACAAACACATCCGACTTCACTCTCGCGATCTCCTGTAAAATACAGACACCCAGAAAATTCCTACGGAACCCAGTCTACGTCGTCAACAGTTCCTGACTTGGGACGAACTAGTGCAACGGACCCAGGGGAGAGTGTTAGTGAGTTCGTTCGAATGATTCGACACCTCCCTTGAGGTTTCAACCCTTTTAGCATAACCGAGGGTGCATTATCACATAACTGAAGGCATGCTTGTACAATTTGATTGTATATCGTGGCTTGGCAAGTTTAAAAGAATTCCAAACTTATTTGGGGCTACAAAAACAAGTATCGCTGTAAGATATCGATGTATTATTACCTCCTGTATTGTGAGCATACACAATTAAGTACCACCTCCTAGTCTACTTTGGCTGCGAAGTACTCATATTCCCCGCTTAAATGAAGATATAGGCGTCTTAAAATAATATTAAGGCTTTAAACTAAGCAACGTGTATGTTGGGATTCAAGTTATGATTATTATACACTAAAGCCACTAAACAACTGGTAGGCAGTTAGTAGATCATCCTATATATAGCAAAAATAATCTTGAAGGGGCAAACACTATTAATGAAAATCTGGCTGGTTTTTTAACTGGACCTCTTTATTTCTGGTTTTTCTTTAAAATAATTATAATTAATTTTTAATGTAAGGTTATGTTTATACATCTTATAGTTCAACTAAGCATCCGGAACAGAAAGTGCAGACTATATATAATCTTACTCAGAGCGTTCACTCATGACTATGACAATGACATTTGCCACAACATTGACAGTGACATCTCATGTGATGAACGATTGTCATTTCTTAACAACTTTTGAGATAAACAGGTGATTAATATAGCAGAGTTCCTTATTTGTCAATGAATGAAATAGATCCAGCACGGAAATCTTTTATAATTTCACAGTACTACCGATTCATAAAGAGTACCTTAACACGAAAAGCGGTGCCAATTTTTTATTTCTACTGTAAAAATAGCTATTTATCTTTTCAGCAGAAACGAAGAAATACTCTTGCTCACAAAATGGATAGCTGTACATAAACTGAACTCTGAAATAAGCAGTCGTAGCTATTGTAAGGCCAATGGCATACGGTTCAAAATAATCAAAATATTCAGCTCAATCATAATGTTGAATATTATCGTTCCATAAGATTTAAGATACGCCAAAAAGTATCACAGACCGTCCCCTGAAAGGACTACAAGACATTAGTTTTGAGTCGGTGTCAAAGCGGCTCGCTTCAAGCTATGTCAGACACTTTCAAGCTTTCTCGATCAAAAAGCTACCTTAAATATTAAAAACTCGTTACGTTAATGAATCGTATCAGATTTTGCCGACGTCTGCACACTGAAGCCATTCAATGCGTCTTTTGGGATTCTTCGGAGCGGTTTCTTAGAGCGCTCTTTTATCTGAAGTTCAAGTTCTATATCTACCTACTTATAATGGGAATATATTCTCTATGGTCGAAAATAAATATTACGTTTATTCTTCCAAAATTTTTTAAGCTGTTCATATTTACGATGTGTATAGAGTTATTCTGAGCTTAAGTAAAATTGTGGTAATTTTAATTTTAGACTGATAACTAATCAGACTTTTACGCTGTCATATAACTAGTAATGACAATAAAAAAATTATATTATAAGCTAATTTTTCTTCTAAAAGTAGGGTAGGAATCAGTGGATTAGCTCTATGTTTGAAAGTGGCCACTGCTAACGTAAAGTAAGGCTTGGCTGTTTGGTGTCGGAACTGCACCTATCAATGGTGGTAGGACGTCTTGTGAATCTGGACAGGTAGGTACCACCGCCCTGCCTATTTCTGCCGTGAAGCAGTAATGCGTTTCGGTTCGAAGGGTAGGGCAACCGTTGTAACTATACTGAGACCTTAGAACTTATATCTCAAGGTGGGTGGCGCATTTACGTTGTAGATGTCTATGGGCTCCAGTAACCACTTAACACCAGGTGGGCTGTGAGCTCGTCCACCCATCTAAGCAATAAAAAAAAAAAAAAAATTGGATAGGCAAAGGGCGGAAAGTGAAGCGCTTAGTGCGTAGCACATCTCTCCCAGCACCCTCCCCCTAGGGACGCCGGACCGGCGGTCGTCTTTTATTGGGCTAACACATATTTTTAAATCTTGATCTTATATTAATTTTAGAAGTTGTCGTGGCCTAAAGGATAAGACGTCCGGTGCATTCGTGTTGAAGCGATGCAACGGTGTTCGAATCCCGCAGGCGGGTACCAATTTTTCTAATGAAATACGCACTCAATAAATGTTCACGACTGACTTCCACGGTGAAGGAATAACATCGTGTAAAAAAATCAAACCCGCAAAATTATAATTTGCGTAATTACTGGTGGTAGGACCACTTGTGAGTCCGCGCGGATAGATACCACCGCCCTGCCTATTTCTGCCGTGAAGCAGTAATGCGTTTCGGTTTGAAGGGCGGGGCAGCCGTTGTAACTATACTGAGACTTTAGAACTTGTATCTCAAGGTGGGTGGCGCGTCTACGTTGTAGATATCTATGGGATCTAGTAACCACTTAAAACCAGGTAGGCTGTAAGCTTGTCCACACATCTAAGCAATAAAAAAAATATGTATTTTTTTATCGTAGTTTAAGTTAAGTAACTTTTAGAAGATAAGTTAAGATGAAAGAGTTGATTGAAAGCTACGATGCGCAAGGCGATACGATAAACAGTTTTTGGTGTTCTAGTACCGCGCCGTAGGACATAAAAGTGCGCATACATTGCTCGCCGTGCTATTTGGGCTTACTACATACATACGTACATCAGAGACATACAATAGTAAAATTATAATACGTACAAATTAAAAAATAATTTCAGAATCTACTTCGTTCCCAACATGATGCCCTGTAAAATTAAAAGGAAAACTAACAGTAGTAGTAAATTTAATTAGTAGTTCATTTTGGAGTGAATGATTAATTTAGCCTAAACTTTTCATGTAACAACGCAGGTGAAACCGGGCTAGGTGAGAAATTAATGGAACGTAAAATGGTACGCCCAGAGCAGTTTGCAAATAGGAAACATATGGTCCAATAGACGAATCAAATCAAAAGGAAAAAGGTTCAGAGCTATATTTCATGATTAATTTTTGTAAGCCTTTGACAGACGAGCGTAGATTGAGCCTCGATACGTATCAGGCTTTCGTGTTCGTACTTCCAAAACAAATTTAAATTCAAGTTTCAATTTGGTAAATTTATAAATGTCCTAAATCAAAAATATAGATTTTTGTGGCTTATTCTAGATCGTTGAAATATTATAGCAACTTTGCAATCAACGCTTCGTATAATTAACATTGCAAAAAGATTAAAACTACATTTTTTTGTTTAATAATAATTTATTTTAATGAATTACTATACATTTTAATTAAGAAACTCGCACAGTACTAACAGTAGATAAGTAAATGGCAAAAATAAAATGCCAATATAAATAATTCAAAATCCATTCTACTTTAACACCAAAACGCGCTTTCGCATTCAAAGCCCCATACCGTATACCGACATGGTATCAGTAGAAGCATAATTTCCTGTACTGAAATATTTATACTACCCGACCGTACGTAGACGCGCTACGTGGCTACGAGCGTAGCACAATCTACGACGCTGTGGCTCTTGTTGGACTTTATATGGAAATTATTGTTTTACTGAACGTCGGGTTATCGGGAAATACCTTGGTATCCAATTTCATTTCACTGTGCAAGAATTATCGACCATTACAGCGTATGAAAGCTTTAAATGTAAAATCACTATTCATTGGATCCTCTGGTTTTAGGGATGAACTTTGGTTGTTTTATCCAACTCTGTTTTATCCATTCACAGTAATTGTTTGATCGTATCAACATCTGACACAAGAATTAATTACCTTCCATAGTATTCCAAAATCTCTATGCTATGTATTTCTTCTTATGAAATGAAAAGGTATAAGTGAAACAGAATAAAGGATTTAAAAAATATCCTTTCCGATAGGCATTCTCAATTTCCATGAGCAACGTTGGCTGCTTGCCACTAGATGGATTGTACTCTGTTATTTTTGATTTTTTTTACTGCTTAAATGTGGATGTGTGGGCTTGCACACGACCCACCTGGTATAAGTGGTCACCGGAGCTCATAAGCATCAACAACATGAATGCTGCCACTGCTTCTTCAAAAAAGGGTTCTAAATCTCAGGTTTAAAGTACAACGGCTACCTCAAACCTTCTTCAAAGGAGCCTTGTGGAGAGCACATAGCGGCAGGCAGCGGCTTGGTTCTGCCCATGGCATTTCTGAAGTCCATAGGTGACGGTAACCCCTCACCATTAGATGGGCCGTATGCTCGTCCGCCTACAAGGGCAAAAAAATTACCGAAACGCATAACGGCTTCCCGCTAGTAATACGAAGAGACGTTATTACGTCCTACCCGCGTGGGCTTATAAGATGTCTAGCTATCAGTACAGACCTTACTACGGCTGAATATCAAATTGACGATCACGGACGATAATGGCCCACCTATTTAGTGGCACGACAGCTCATGGCCACCACAACGTCACCTATCACAAGGCATGGGGTCGAAAGCAATTGTATTAATGTCTATCCTAGGCCGTAGAGATACTAGAGACAAGGTAGAGCTATCGAAGTGTTTTTATTTATTGCTTAGGTGAATGGGCAAGCTCACAGCCCACCTGGTGTTAAGTGGTTACTGGAGCCCATAAACATCTACGACGTAATTATGCCACCCACCTTGAGATATAAGGTCTAAGGTCTCAGTATAGTTACAACGGCTGTCCCACCCTTCAAACTGAAATGCATTGCTGCTTCACGGTACTCTTCGACTCAACATAATTATTACCAGTAATTATGTTAACTTACAAATTATGCAAGTTTGTTTTAATCACACAACGTTGCTTCTCAATGTGCAAGTTCTTAAATACATAGTACTTCTGCACATTGTTAGTAGAATACTGGTAGGTGAGTACTGACAAATTGCAGGAGAGTAGATTGATATGATATGACTAAATAAAAAGAAGTAATGTCGGAAATTTGGCACTGCAACTGGGTCTCTCCGGTCCGAAGCCCAGAGAAAGACCCAAGACAAGGTGGACAGACGTAATGCTGAAGAACACGAGAGAATGCATTATTACTGACGATGATGTCGAAGATAAAACGAAGTAGAGGAAGTGAAGAAGAGGAGAAACGAAGAGAGAGAGAGAAGAGAGAAAAGAGAGAGAGAGGGAGTACCTACTCGGTTACCCAATACGTATGGGCTCTTTTATTACAAAAGTCAATCCAAAGCTCATAGCCAAAGCGCACACACCAACAAATGCTAGCAAACAATTATCAAAAACATTTTACAATAATTTCCATCTATATAAAATATTTATCATCAATATTTCCAGACGGCATAAAACACGAAACATAAAACCATTCATAACGTTCGTTCGACACTTAGGTCGCGATCCACTGAAAGCTATTTATTTATTCATTGAATCGTAAACGGAAGGCGGCCAAGTGGAAATGTTGCCGTGTCTCGACGGAGTCTGCATTGTGACGCGCTCAATTAGCAACGATGGTTAACAGCTAAGAATGGATGACGCGCTTAATTGGAGGCATCAGAAGAGCTGTCGAGACTGCTTTCAATTACAATGCATTCGCTTTATAAACACTCATTGCAATTTAAGTTTGTTACAATAACAAAAACAGCAGAAATAGTTGTGCACAATCTATGTTATATTTATAATGTGGCAGTAGCCATCATACAACGCAAAATATTTGACAGATACCTGAATCTCGGTTACGACGTTTTCAAGATAAGCTTGCATATATACCAGTTCCGAACAATAACATTTGGACCGTCGGTCTACTGAGCAAATATCACCCTTGAAGAGCTTCCCTTTCGTCGTTAAACCTACAATAGTATTGCTGCACTCATTATTAGAACTACTTTTAAGGCTTAGTTTCACGTTTTTATAGTCATTGTATTCAGAAATCAGATTCAGATTCAGACATCAGAAGAATGAGTATAAGCCGCGAGATTCAATAATAAAATCTGTTTTAATGTCTACGATTAGCGAAAGCCGAAAAAAGATTGTATTAGTGAACCGAATAACATTGTTCGGTGTTGAGAAGAGACCTATACATCAATAGGCAATGTGTATTTAATGTTTACCGGCTGAAAATTAACATTATATGAAACAAAAACAAACAAATAATTGTCTCACGTTACCTCAAAAATGACGCTTGAAAGTATTAATGTACTGAAAACTGGGAACATGTGAGGGAGGAAAGAAACTACATTGTAAACATTTCAACCGGTTGTTTTAGTGTAACAGTATTTTAATAAAAACAAAAGCGCTTTCAAAGTTTTCAGAGAAAAAAAACTGTCGATACAGTGAGTCTATATTTGCTGTCTTATCCAAAGTCGACAGTGTACCTGTGATCATGACTCTATAGGATCTAGTAGCATCTGGAACGCTCGAGAAGTCCAACGCCATCTATTGTCATATAGCGGAAACACAATGCTCGAAATGTGTGGAATATTCCCGATAATTTTAGGGATGTGGTATCGGCTATAAAAGCGTTGCAGAGATGGCACGCAGTCAGCTAGTAATCGGAACTACTCGAAGCGAAACAGCGAACGGATCACCTGAAGCGAATTGAGAATTTTAAAGTGTTTGTGAAGTGTTTTAAGTGCTCTAAGTGAAAATACAGTATCAACTTGTACTTCGGTGGAATTTTTATTTATCCCGAACCTCACTACGTAACAATATGTACTCTCAATATGTTCCATCTAAGATCGCTCTATGACATTATGAATATTAAGTGTACAGACCGTGACTGGAATACTGATTTACAGCAGCCAATACTAGTCTGCGGTTTCGAAACACATTTGATGCGTCACATTCTTCTGTGATGCTTATTGTAAATGCCAAATGCTTTTTACTTTTTGTACGAGGAGAAATATTAGGGTAAAAAATAAATAATAGTTTAAAAAAACCAACAAAATACGCTTTTATAGAAAATCCAACTAAAAAATAAAAAATAAATTTTAATAAATTTGAATTAAAAATAGTGTAAGAAAAAATGATTTTATTGTAAAAAAGCGTGGGGTGCTTTTCAGGATATTATCAAAATAACCCTTTTACTGATCTGTTCATAAAATATTTATAACTACTGATACCAAATTTATTTTCTATTTTTTTGTTGGATTTTCTATAAAAGCGTATTTTGTTAGTTTTTTTAAACTATTATTTATTTTTTATAACTATTATATATTTATTTTTCATTTTTTAATTGAATTTTAATTTTTTCAATATATATATATATATTTTTTTTTTTAAATATTAAGTAGTCATCGGTCCTTAATAAGTATACCAAATTTCGTGTTAAAACGACGATTTGAAGGGGTCAAAATCATGTTCAAAGATTCCTTTACATACATACGTCTGAAGCTAATAAAAGCGTAATAAAAACCAGTCTACGCTATCAGAACATTCAGACGTAAGGCTAACGTGCTAACACAATACGAAAGACCCTCTCATTGGTAGCCATTGGTGGCAAGCCGGTCTCTTTAACGGGATCTAGTTCAAGTTGAACTATAAATTTCTAAAATAGAACGAATATGTGGTTTCACATTTACGAAACTAAATAATTTGTAACTGAAACAAAAATAATACTTACCTAATTGTGTAGGTACTAGCAAATTTAAGGAAATAAGACCCTTTATGGCAGAAGTTAATGGCAGAAATAAGTAAGCTTGTGAAAAAATTTAATTCTACGTAATTATACCTATTATATAGTAATATCTTCGGTCTAACTGTACAAATTCTACACAAAAGAGAATAAAGAAGTGCTCTTTTCTTCTTAAACGATCATGCATAATAATAACACGATTTTTCCGAAAGAAAATAGGGAAATCCCTGCCTTTGAAGACATCGTTACTTCATCGCACACCCTACGCCGCGTTAATTTCGGGCCCTTCGCCCTTTGAGCGGCTCAACTCAATCGAAAAGTCGATCCCTTAGTTAAACATCGCAAATGAAAAGTCTCCAATAAGGAATGTTTTAAGTAATTGAAGAAATTGAAAGTGTTTTTAAGATTCAAAAGGAATAAAGGGCCCGATACTGGGATTTTATTTATTTGGATAACTTTTATTCCGTTATAGACTTTGAACAGTTTTCTGTGCTTATTCATTTGTATAGATGATGTATTTGTATCAATAGTCTCTCGTTCTGTAGTCTATTAGACACTTATAAAATACTAGCTAGCCCGGCAAACGTTTTGCCACATAAATTATTTCTAGGAAAGATAAATAAACTAGATACCGACTGCAGCGCTATCTGCCAGGCTGGTTTTTAAATCTAAACCATTCTCGAATCCACCTGAAGGTACACAGAAAGTTTCATTAAAATCGGTCCAGCCGTTTAGGAGGAGTTCAGTAACAAACACACGCACAGAAGAAATATAGATATAAAGATAAGTGTTTACGGATATCGAGAAATTGTTACGATGGCACTTTTTAGTTTACCATAATCTTACATGATTCTATTTGGCTTTGTAAACTCTAGTCAATTGTTTGTTTGTTTATCCCGTAGATAGATGACTAAACCTACGCCCAGCCTACTTAGTGTTGACTGATGTTTGTCATTGATATAAGATCTAAGGCACCATAGTATAGTATAATAAAATACTTGCTTAAGAATCCTTCAATTAGGAGCGCATTTTTTTAATTTTTCTAATGAAATACGTACTCAACAAATGTTCACGATTGACTTCCACGGTGAAGGAATAACATCGTGTAATAAAAATCAAACCCGCAAAATTATAATTTGCGTAATCACTGGTGGTAGGACCTCTTGGGAGTCCACACGGGTAGGTACCACCACCCCGCCTATTTCCGCCGTGAAGCAGTAATGCGTTTCGGTTCGAAAGGTGGGGTAGCCGTTGTAACTATACTGAGACCTTAGAACTTATATCTCAAGGTGGGTGGCGCATTAACGTCGTAAATGTCTATGGGCTCCAGTAACCACTTAACACCAGGCGGGCTGTGAGCTCGTCCACTCATCTAGCAATAAAAAAAAAAAAAAACTCTGTTTCGCGGCAGAAATAGATTGAATTTTACATATTTCATCCATTGCAAAATAGTCCGCAAAAATTATGTATATTTTAAGTCGGATATGATGAAATGGACTGTATATATTAGATGAAAAAAAAAACCACGTTTTAATAAAAATTTCAACAAAACCATTAAGCTCACATAAAATAAATTGCACCGAATATTTTTCACGCGAAAATTACACTTCACGCCATATTAAGTGATGCATAAATTTAAACACTTTTTCATTTGAATATTCAGTTATAAATCCACCTGTGACGTTGACCGCTTGTAAAAACGCTATATAATATTTGATACACTTGCGAGACTTAGTACGTAACATTAGTTGCACGGGGTACTGAGAACCCAACCTTGAAGCAGTCTAACACCTTAATTCGCAATATGGAACAACACTGTACAATGAACCCTCAAGGTTGGTAGCAACATTCTTTTTGCGATATATTTTGCGTATGGGCTGCATATATCCTCGATATCATATTCCCAAATTGTAATTAGTTCTAATATGTCATATGAGTGTGGGGAGTGCTCTGAGGAATTGTTTGAGATGATACCATCATCTCGTTTTTACCATCATACCGCCCACCACCGAAGTAGGTTTCATCCACACTGCCTAGAGCCACTACGATCATCCATAGTGCGTTTCCAGAGATCATTTTTGCCATGTACCATCCGACTATGGAATGAGCTCCCCGCCATGGTGTTTCCCGAGCCCCATGACATGTCCTTCTTCAAACGAGACTTGTGGAGAGTATTAAGCGGTAGGCAGCGGCCTGGCTTTGCCCCTGGTCTTGTTGGAGTCCATGGGCCACGGTAAACTCACCATAAGGTGGGCTGTATGCTCGTCTGCCTCCAAAGGCAAATAAAGTAGAATAAAGATGAGAAAGAAAACAAAATGATGAAGTCGAGATTTTTTTTTAATAAAATGAATAACCGATCTCCGTTCTGTGTAGTGTAAAGCTTTTGGGCGCATAAATCGCAAGTGCGCGTAACCCTCATTGCGTTAATGCCACGTCCTTTGATCACGCCAAGTCAATCGGAAAGTTATCCTTTTGTTAAACATCAGAATAAGTCCATGTACGATAGAATATTATTTTTCGCGGTTCGTTTGTTAAGAAAATTGAGCTCACATCTGCGATGCAAATCGTTTGGCATTGATGTTTGATCTTCGGTTATTGTGGCTTTATACGATCATCGTTCGATCGATCAGGGCGATTGGTTTAGTGGTTATTGTTCAAAAATTGTTGCTATTGCCTTTTTATTTGTGGGAGACCACACGAACTAATTTGCCTTGAAACCGCCAACAAGAGCAGAAGTAGCACTTGGCTACCTGATACGTATTTCAACTCATACGCATTAGCCTAATTCCGATCTCAATTACCCTTTTCTTGCGGAATTCTTTGTGTTCTTCGCTACTTTGATTTCACGGCTTAGGACATTTGATAAGCCCGCGTGGGAGTGTCGCCACTTTGCCTATTTCTCGGGAAAGCAATCATGTAGTCTCGTGTGAAGATAGAGCAGTAATATTTATTTTATGAAACACCAATTTTCGTTGGTTACTTACTTTGGTACTTTTTTTTTTGGTCCGGAGGAAATTCCGGACTTCCGCCCTCCACTGGGGATGGAGGGCGGGGCATGTCGGAGTTGAACCGACTAAAACCTCCTGTCGCTCAACAACCAGCATCCAAACCTCGCATGAGACAAAGCTCAGGAAAAGGTAAAGGGGGGAAAGTGAAGCGTTTAGTGCGGAGCACATCTCTCCCATCACCCTCCCCCTCGGGACGCCGGACTGGCGGTCGTCGGCGCCACGACCACCAGCCCTCTCGGTTACTTTGGTACTTAATCAACATTATCTTGTGTATTTCATTCTCGTTTAATAATACAATAGTTTTCTCGATAGCCTTTTATATAATATGAATTTTAAAATTTGATTAATCTACGGATTCGATTGCATTTAAAGTTAGAATTATTTCATTTTATTTATAAATTGATTTAGGGAATCTCTTCTTATAAACAAATTAATTTATTATGGTCTATGATATGATAGTTAAATTATAGCCATCATTAAGAATAACATAAAATAAGTTTTGAACCTGGTGTTGTGTCGTATTTGCAGTAGAACGATATGTATCAAGAGGCTTGATAAAGCTCTATCTACTGTTGGTACTGTAAGCTTTGTACTTATGGTTAGAGATAGATAACACTTAACCGTGATTGTAAAACACACACTAAGGATAGATACGCTCTCACTAATAATCGGGCATAGCAATCTATCCACATTCTCAGTTAGGTTATTGAAAACGGCCACCGGTCACCGTCCTCGCCGAACCCGTCGCTTGCTACGAAGGGCTCCACGAGTAAATTAGCCCATAGACACAGCCCACTGAGTTTCTCGCCAGATCTTCTCAGTGGGTCGCGTTTCTGATCTGGTAGTAGATTCTGCGAAGCACTGCTCTTGCTAGGGCCAGTGTTAGCAACACCTCCGGTTTGAGAACCAAGAGCTCACCTACGCGCTGCGGTAACGCTGATATAGTCTTTCAAGGCTATCAGCATTGGTATGAAAAAAAGAAAACGGCTGTTAAAAGAAGGTGATAAACGACGCATAGACGCATTTGACATGTGGTGCTCGCGATGCGTGTTACGAATTCCATGGACGGTCTTCCGTGCAAACTCTTCAGTTCTTAACGACCTCAAAATTGAGCAAAGGCTATCCACTATATGCGTAAATAGAGTGCTCCAGTATTTTGGTCAATTAACAATAAGACCTTCTGACAGCCTGCAGCCACTCACAGTACTGGGTAAAGTAGATAGAAATTTATCCTTAGATCCCACCCTTAGGTCGGAGCCTGAAAAGTTGGATGATCAACTGGTGGTAGGACATCTTGTGAGTCCGCACGGGTAGGTACCACCGCCACGCCTATTTCTGCCGTGAAGCTGTAATGCGTTTCCGCTTGAAGGGTTGAGGCAGCCGTTGTAACTATCGCGGGGGTGGCCTTCGTCATCGGCAGGATCCGAAGGCTGGGTCTGGAGGTGGCGCTCGATAAATCCCAGGCCCTGTTGTTTCACGGGGCCCGGAGAGCGCCGCCTCAGGGGGCCCACCTCGTGATAGGAGGCGTTCGCGTCGAGATCGAGGCGACTGGGTTGCGGTACCTCGGTCTCGTACTGGACGGTCGTTGGAGCTTCCGCGCTCACTTTGAGAGATTAGGTCCCCGACTGATGGCGGCTGCCGGCTCGCTGAGTCGGCTGTTGCCGAACGTCGGGGGGCCTGACGTGGTGGTGCGCCGCCTCTATACGGGGGTGGTGCGGTCGATGGCACTGTACGGGGCTCCCGTGTGGTGCCACGCCCTGACCCGCGACAATGTTGCGGCGTTGCGACGTCCGCAGCGCGCGATTGCGGTCAGGGCGGTTCGCGGGTACCGCACCGTCTTATTGGAGGCGGCGTGCGTGCTCGCTGGGACGCCTCCCTGGGACCTGGAAGCGGAGGCGCTCGCTGCGGATTACGCGTGGCGATGCGATCTCCGCTACAGGGGGGAGCCGCGTCCCGGCGCGGCGGAAGTTCGAGCGCGGAAGCTTCAATCTCGGCGTGCCGTGCTCGAGGCGTGGTCTCGCCGCCTGGCGGACCCCGCCTACGGGCGACGGACCGTCGAGGCGATCCGCCCGGTCCTCTCGGACTGGGTCGACGTCCGAGGACGTCTCACCTTCCGAGCGACGCAGGTGCTCACGGGACATGGCTGTTTCGGTCGCTACCTGCACCTCGTCGCCCGGAGGGGGCCGACGCCGAAGTGCCACCACTGCAGTGGCTGCAACGAGGACACGGCGGAGCACACGCTCGCGTACTGCCCCGCTTTTGCGGAGCAGCGGCGCGTCCTCGTTGCAAATATAGGACCAGACTTGTCGCTTCCGACCGTCGTGGCTACGATGCTCGGCAGCGACGAGTCCTGGCAGGCGATGCTCGACTTCTGCGAGTCCACCATCTCGCAGAAGCAGGCGGCGGAACGGGAGAGGGAGAGGTCTTCTTCCCTCTCAGCGCCGTGCCGCCGCCGCCGAGCTGGGGGTCGGAGGAGGGCGTTTGTCCAGCTCCGGCCCCTATGAGGAGGCAGTCTCCTCCCAGTGAAGGTCACGGGGCGACCTAAGGGGGTTGAGGCTGCGCCGCACACTACCGTCTCTCTAGCGCGCTGGCACCAGGAGGACGGTACGACGCGTCGGTTTTTCGACGTCGCTGTCGTCGCCGAACATACTGTGGAAGAGCAACCCGGTTGGCAGTGTATCGCGTTCCGACCCGGCAGGCTGGTTCTGGCCCAGCGGGATATCCCGGAACACCAGCGGCACCGCCTGGGCGGCCTGGCAGGGCCGCCGTACCGCGGAGACCGACGTCGTCGGTCGTCGACTATCGCCTCGACGACCCGTCGGTCGGGCGTCCTCGGGGTGGCGCCGCGTGTCTGGTTGTAGTGTTGACCGCGGGAACCCCCCTACTCTGACCGGGTTCTGACCCCGGACGGAGATCGGACGTCGGGTGTAAGAGTGCAGGGGAGTCGTTTAGTGGGTGGGCCCTAAAATCCTTGGGCCCGCGATCTGCTCTCAACACCTGCAGATCGTTGAGTCTCACATACCCCGCGCGCCCCCTAGGCGCGTGGACCTCGTAGGAGGTTCGGCCCCCGGCCCGGAAAAAAAAAAAAAAAGGCCGTTGTAACTATACTGAGACCTTAGAACTTACATCTCAAGGTGGTTGGCGCATTTACGTTGTAAATGTCTATGGGCTCCAGTAACCACTTAAGACCAGGTAGGCTGTGAGCTCGTCTACCCATCTAAGTAATACAAAAAATTAAAAATTAAGTGCCCGCGAGCCCTGGACACGAGAATAAGTGACGTACTTCACTCTGCGACTGACCGACATAAGTGGGCACAGATCACAAGAAAATGTCCCAGGCGGGTGCATCACGATGCTCAGGAATAAGCGAACAATTAGAGGAGAGGGAGAATAGATAATTTAATAAAGAGCTTGTCTTTAAGTATTTTTTTACTATGAACCTATTTTTAGTTAATTCATTAGGAAAGTAAAAATATTCAATGTCCACCATAAGTATGAAAAAGTGAATTTAAACGTCCGTCTTAAGACATAAAGTAAAAATCCTAATGCTAACGCTTTACTTCCAATAGGCCAAAAGTAATAAGTTACTATGATGTACATAAAGACGCAATGTTTAAAAAATGAAAATTGTACGGAAAAACAATATTTTGTAATAAAATATGCTAAAGCATTTTTACATTACAATTACAACAACAAATTAGTTTGAATCTCGGATTCGCGTTCCGAAAGCCACTCATTTTGAGGTAGCTACTGAAAAGTGAAAACACGCCTAAGTAACATAACATGTCAAAAGATAGTATATAAAGTTTGGCACAGATTATACCGGAGCCAATTTCCTGAGAACATTCGCCTACTTACGTATGTCATCACACAGTCTAAAAAGATTCAGTTTAAACTTATCGGGTTTTATTTTCGTTCTTATTTCGTTTTTTTTTTATTGATTTTATAACCTGGTAACTAAGACCTTTAAGTCATGTCTTATTTTAATTTATACTCTTATTTTTATGAAAAATGATAATATGGAGTGAAATGAAATGAAAATGATTAATTTGAGACGTTAATCAACTGGGATGAAATTAAGTGAAATGAGATGATATGGAATGAAATATAATCTTAGTAAAATGGTGGTCATTTACTAAGATTTTTTCAGTGGTCTTTTTGGAGGATCCCGAGAAGTTGCGTCCAGCGGCTTTGTTTCATTTTCCCACATTTATGCACTTTCAAAGATATTAAACAGTTAATAAACCACCGTTATTACAAATTTAAACCTGAAGAAACACTAAATAGACAAAATAAAACAAATCACACAACTTCACTCCTCGCGTTCCCGCCAAAAAGTCTCTTATTTCGAAGTGTGAAATTTATATAGATTACAAATGAAATATAAGCAAGTTTTTTTTTTAATTGCTCTACGCACACTCTTGCCACGATTTGACAGTTGGTAAGCGCCATGATGACGGGAATTCTTAAGACTGTGGGCAGGATGTTGTCAGCAGACAAATCTATCTATCCACTCTCTAGTCCGTTCTTAATACGCTTTTATTATAATAGCTTCAGACGTATGTATGCTTGTCACCGAATCTTTGAACATGATTTTGAACTCCTTCAAAACGTCGGAGTAACTCGAAATTTGGTATCCTTATTAAGGATCGATGACAATACAATATTAAAAAACGCTTTTTGCATTAAAATCATTTTTTCTTACACTACTTTTAATTCAAATTTATTAAAATTTATTTTCTATTTTTTTGGTGGATTTTATATAAAAGCGTATTTTGTTAGTTTTTTCAAACTATTCTTTATTTAATATTACCACTGAAATTCGATAACTTGCAAACATTTCCAATCTCGTTTTTCAATATTTATTGTGGTATATTTTTTACCCATTCGCCGGTAGCCGCAAAGAGCTAATCCGGTCTCACCTAGACTAGTAAGAGAGCCCAAAGCTTAAAATACTTTGCCAACATCTACCCTAGCAAGAGCAGTGCCTCGCTGAGTCTACCACTGGATCGGAACCGCGACCTACCGAGAAGATCCGGTAAGAAACTCAGTAGAAGTCATCGTGGCCTAAAGGATAAGACGTCCGGTGCATTCGTATCTAGCGACGCACCGATGTTCGAATCCCGCAGGCGGGTACCAATTTTTCTAATGAATAACGTACTTAACAAATGTTCACGTTTCATCTCCATGGTGAAGGAATAGCATCGTGGAATAAAAATCAAACCCGCAGAATTATAATTTTCGTAATACTGGTGGCAGGACCTCTTGTGAGCCCCCATGGGCAGGTACCACCACCTTGCCTATTTCTGCCGTGAAGCAGTAATGCGTTTCGGTTTGAAGGGTGGGGCAGCCGTTGTAACTATACTTGAGACCTTAGAACTTATATCTCAAGGTGAGGGGCGCATTTACGTTGTAGATGTCTATGGGATCCAGTAACTACTTAACACCAGGTGGGCTGTGATCTCGTTCACTCATCTAAGCAATAAAAATAAAAAAATAAAATAAATGGTGTCTATAGATTTAGTTACACGTCGAACTCTTTGTGCCTAAAAGCACCGAGAGTGAATCGGGGCATCCGAAATGTTCTGTGATAGCATTCATCTCCTAGTATCTCTGAGTCTGATACTCTTAATAACGTAGAGACATCATCTACTCGTAAAAATAAAACGATTATCGACAAAGTAATTTACGAAGCTAACTTACTTTAACATTATCTAAACTGTGACACTTATAAGGCGACAGTAAAATGTTATGACATGATATGAGACGAACTTCCATTCACAAAGTTCCATTTACACTTTCGAATCAAACGTGTTATTGAATAAACAGCTTTAGTAGCTTGTGAAAAGGGTGAACGGTTTTAAGAATTATAAATGCTTCGCCGTGAGTATAAAGTGGGCGACGCAAGCAAATGTAAAGCAGAAAGGGTTAAACTTTTTACAACTTGAATACAGTACGTAAGCCGATAAGATCCTATAAACCTGATACAGGTGATCTAAACTCCCAAGGTCTTCTTAATTTTTTTTATTTTATTCACGTATTAAATAAAATACTCAAAATACACATTCAGAATTCACAAAAATAATTTAAAATATATTTATACTAAGAATTGATGTGCTTTTTTCACAGATAGCCCCCATTAGGGGTTATCTGTGGCTTTTTTAATGTTCCTCATATTTTTTTAAGACGGATGAACTAGCTCGCAACCCATCTAATGTTAAGTGGTTACAGAAGCCCATAAACTTCTGATAAATAAGTTCTAAGTCTTACTTCTTTAGTACAACCATTGAAATCAGATTACATTGTTGCTACACGGGAAATACAGGCAGTGTACCAACCACGTGGGCTCGCAAAACGCCTTACCACCAGGAAACCTCTTCCACTAGCTTATGGAGACACCCCCCCTCGGTACTTAGTGATTATCGAAACCCATAGACACCACGTACATACCACCACCTGCCTTAAGTTGAGAGTTTGAAAATAATATTAGTAAAATAGGGTCGTTGATAGTAATCAATGTTTTTAAGAAATTAACCATAAATATGAATCGCGCTTACAATATTTTGAATCCTACACATTAAGAAAAACCTTTATTATTTAAAACTCTTTAGTTTTTAAAAAGGATTTTTCTTCAGTGCCCTTCCGAAGTCTGTAATTCAATAAAAAGGGAGTTCAATTTTGTATAGTTTATTAATACTGTTTACTGTTTAATTTTTAATATTAGTTTTATAGGGCTTTAAATATTGTTTTCTTAATATATCCATAAGTTTCGATCCATAATATTTGGTCGGTCGGTCTATCAAGCAAACACACCCGGTCGGTGAAAGATCTTTATATTTTGCTTAAGACATATTTCGGTTGAAATATTAAAATAGTCGGTCATTCTTCTTACTGGTGGTAGAACCTCTTGTGAGCCCGCGCGGGTAGATACCACCGTCCTGGCTATTTCTGCCGTGAAGCAGTAATGCGTTTCGGTTTGAAGGGCAGGGCAGCCGTTGTACTGTTAAAAGTGAGACCTTATGAACTCATACTTCAAGGTGAGTGGCAGCATTTACGTTGTAGATGTCTATGGGTTCCAGTAACCACTTAACACCAGGCGGGCTGTGAGCTCGTGACTCATCTAAGCAAAAAAAATATCTAACGCACCTGCGCTTTTGACGCGGTAATTTCTCTGTCTATATACGCTGAGATGTTTTTCATCGTCAATCGTTAAATTGATCTAAAGAAAACCGCGTCTGACCTCAACAGAAGTATCTCCGATGATCAACTAATTACTTTTGCACAATTTGTCACATTAATCTAAAGGATTCGAACACACAAATACCCCGGCGGCTGAGGATAGTCACGTTCAATTTGCACTATCCTCTTCTCTTAAACCTATTTAATTCGCAGTAAAGAGCCCTCCGAAACTCCCTTGTTCATTTAAACGATTGTTGGTCGCCGTGTAGTCCGCGACTGCGATACACGAATTAAAATAGAAGTGGCACTGAGACCTTAGAACTTGTATCTCAGGGTGGGTGGCGCATTTGCGTTGTGGATGTCTATGGGCTCCAGTAACCACTTAACACCAGGTGGGCTGTGAGCTCGTCCACCCATCTAAGCAATAAAAAAATAATAAATAAAAGATTTATATAGAGATTTATATATTAAGATTTATATATAAAGATTCACAATTATTTATAAAAAATATATAATAAAAATATGTTATTATTGTAAGTTATTACAAAGTTACGTCGTACACTGTGTGCATTACTAATAAAACTCTTACGTTACGGACGTTTTTTCCCGGTTAGGGTACCCCTCCGCATCGTCCTTCGTTCCAAAAAAAAAACATATTTTTTTTGTGACTATAGTCACCGTCTCCCTTAGCCATCAGCAATTTTATAAGAATAGCCAACCAACTGAAAGTAATAACAGCAATTCGAATTTAGAACATTTTACGCCTGTGCATTATTTCTTTCTTCGTTTGTGTACATATTAAGTTTATGTATTTTTGGTGTATTATCGTTTCTAGTATCTGTAATCCTTCGCTATACACCGTATACTTGTCCTTATTGCGTGGTCTAGAGGACCCACGTTACGTCCCCGACTGCCCATGAATTACAAATAGCTACAGTAATTATACACGAGTTCGTCGTTTTATGTAGATTTATGATTTTAATTTCAACACCTGAGCTCCTTGTACTGCGAAACTTTTGTATAATGTATGTATTTAGAACGTGTAATTTGTAATTCACTCAATCGATTATAAGATGTTGTTGAATTTTGACCGCCATTAAACCTTTTATTTTAATAATGTTCTACACAAATGAATTCACAGCTTTTCTGTTCAAAATTTGTTATTGGAATCGTAATGTGGATGGCGTGTGATATTTGAAGAGTTAGTCTATGATCGTGGGATAACTAGACAGTCATTTGAGAGATGAGACATTCTATTTGGAGGCACCATTGCGATCGCACACATCTCTGAGATCACCGCGTTTATAGTCTGCTATTATTTAATTGGGTTCTGATTTCGAGTCAAATGACTGACCACGAGGACACAGGTGATAATCGGGAAGAGTTCAACCCGACTTAAACATAAAAAACGAATATATATTTTAAATACGTACTCAACAAATGTTCACGATTGACTTCCACGGTGAAGGAATAACATCGTGTAATAAAAATCAAACCCGCAAAATTATAATTTGCGTAATTACTGGTGGTAGGACCTCTTGTGAGTCCGCGCGGATAGGTACCACCGCCCTGCTTATTTCTGCCGTGAAGCAGTAATGCGTTTCGGTTTGAAGGGTGGGGTAGCCGTTGTAACTATACTGAGACTTTAGAACTTGTATCTCAAGGTGGGTGGCGCGTCTACGTTGTAGATGTCTATGGGCTCCAGTAACCACTTAACATCAGGTGGGCTGTGAGCTCGTCCACCCATCTACGCAATAAAAAAAATAAAAATAAAAGTTCGAGAGATCTCAGTCCGCATACATGTGCTTACTAGTTAAAAGCCGGTCAGACTATTGTCATCTAGGCATCAGGTGGGCTGTAAACCGACCTATCAATATATAAACAATTTAAGATTAGATTGTCGAACCAGTTCACGCGACATACGGTTAAAAGTGGATACCGAAGCTTATCGACTTTACAAAGGGTATACTGCCTTATCTTTAAACATGAGGTTGGAGTCTTAATTATATTGTATAATGATCCTTCAGACCAAAGCTCATGACTGTCACACAACAACAAGCAGAACAGTGGTAATTACCCGTGTAGGGGCTTTCAATATGCCCTACCTCCAGTATAAGTCCGGCGTCTGTGGGACGGTGGGATAGATGTAATGTGCTCTGCGTCAACCCTGTCCCGCCGTCTCAATAGCCCCGACTGGGCTCCGGCCCGGTCCGGGGTAGGGCGCCGGTTGTGAGCGGTAGGAGTTTTTAATGAGGTTCAACTCCCACATACCCCACCTGCCGCGCGGGTGGGGATCCGGCGATTTTCTCCTGTGGAAAAAAAACCTCCCGTATAAACAGTAGACAGTGGCTAGGCTCTGCCACTGGCATTTCTGACGTCATGAGCGACAATTACCACTCACCATCAGGTGGACCGTAAATCTAAGGCAATGAAGATAAAGTCCGTATTGTGAATACATTCTTTCGTATTTACTAGCTTTCTTGTTTGTAACTTGGAACTTCGTCCGGGTGGATAGCACTTTCACTTAAGATTCGTCTAGGGTTAGTCATGAATAATTTCTTCCGAAATATTTACACATTCTCTTCCCAGACCATTGTCGTTTTGGTGGAAACATTTCTTCCAATTTCTCATTTTATAAATATCTTATTTTATAAACTGGTTTTAGAATAACCATAAAAGCAAATGTAAGCGCTTGTGTTTGAAGAAATCGCTCTTTAACAACAATATTAACATTTATAAGTATATTCGGTTTGAAGGGTGGGGCAGCCGTTGTAACTATACTTGAAACCTTAGAACTTATATGTCAAGGTGGGTGGCGCGTTTACGTTGTAGATGTCTATGGGTTCCAGTAACCGGTTAACACCAGGTGGGCTGTGAGATCGTTCACCACCTGAGCAACAAAAAAAAAGAAAAAAATTAACATAGTACTTATTGGCAACAGATAAATAAGTATTTAAGAAAATAATGGATACTAAACTAGCTATTAGTGAAAATCGTATGAAAAACGACTGCATGGCTTAGAACAGGTACGGAGAGAAACATACCCTAGCAGACGGCTTTGCGATTTTGTTTTTATACAATGTAGAGATTCAGTGATTGATAAATTAAAAGGCGGACGGTTAGCGTGGTATGGACATATGATGCGTAGAGCGGAGATACATGTGACTAGGAAAAGTGTGGTAAATGGTAGTGCAAGGTAGAGGGGGTCGACCAAAGAAGACATGGATGGAGTCTGTGATTGACGATATGAGAAAGAGAGGAGTGAATGTTGAGATTACGGCTGATAGAAGAAAATGGAATACAAAAATTCGCTGTGCCGACCTAACCTAGTGGGATAAGTTCGAGACAAAGACTATGTAGAATCATCCTGGAAATTCTTAATTCGCAATTTAATTTAATAAAATTCGATACGTCTTTAGTACATGGCCGGCCTTATCCAATGTTATTTTAGTCGTATTCTCAAAGAATTCCTTTTGTTAAGGCTTCCGTTTTAACTGTTGTTTACAGTGACCACTGCCTTCATATTTATTCATGAACGCTTCCCTTAAGGTTCGGACGGGGGAAAATCAAATCTAAATTCTCGGTTCTATTAAAGGCTACCCTAATTTTTTATGACTACGAAACATATTAATGCCTTTAGCATTAAAACAGTTATCGACTTCGCAAGAGAAACTATAGAAAAAATGTGTGGTTTATGCAATAATAATCAAACATAAAAATGGATGTGGAATGTTTTTTTAAGCTATTGCATAGCTTCTATCGCGGGCCTTGAACACGGCAACTGAATCAAGAAATTCCGTAACGAAAATAACCTGATACCCTCACTACGCCTACTATGTAGCTCGCATTCAACACATTCACACGTTGCGCTGGTGTAGTGTTTGTGAATAAGCGCGAGGCGTGACGTCACACTGCATGAGCATCATGAAAAGTCTGCCCATCTCTCTCTCACGCGGTCTAGCTTATGAGTGTGAAGGGGACAGTTAATGTTTTGCTTTTGTTAATGTTTATAAATATAGCTTGGTCTTATTTTTATTATTGTTTTAATATTACATTATTATTGTCTAATTGTAATTGCATAAGTTGATAAAAAATACTTTGCAATAGCTTTACCGTGGCAGTCCCCGAGTGCCACATGTCTTTTTTTTTATAGCGAAAAAACACGATTATGAATATTGTGTAGATCGAAGTTCTGTATTAGAAGAACTCTCGATAGCTTCAAGCGGCCAAAAGCAAAACCCGCATTGGCACGTTTCTGTGACAGTAATGAAGCGATATAATGAGGAAGAGCCCTCGACCACGCAACGCGGTTTATTTATTTAGCTCGAACAACAAAAGATGACACGCGCCACCCCCGGGCGTCCGCCATAGTCGTCGTTAATTGGCCTCATCTGGATGATCAAATTTGGCCCTTTTCGCTGTTGATATATTGGATGCCTTATAGAAATTTCATGTGATTTTGTTGAAACTAAGATGAAAATAAGCGATAGCCCTTTAACCCTTTTCGCGCTAAGCTTTCTACATATTTAGCGGAAATTGCTAAAGGATCTTTGAAAAAAAGTACCTCATTCAAAACTTTAACTTAAAAAAAAATCTGAAATCGATGCTAAATTCACGGCAAATTCATTTAATAAATATTAAGACACAGGTCGTACAGCTCAATAACCTACCTCTTAATACCTATAATGAAACTCTTTATATGTCGATATTCGATATCGTATAGTCGATATTCCGACGCTCCGCACTTTATACCCATCAACAAAGAGTCGATCTATCGATGACTCACGCTCAAAGGGTTGAATTCCTTTTACGATTTAGCTTCGTGTTTATTACAATCATTTTATTATTTCCGACATTTCAAATATTACACAGTTTTCAAGGGAATGATTGAGCTGCTTATTCTTCGCCATTTGAATATTGTGCTAACTACTACCTAATTTTCTATAAATTATCACACAAAAGAACAAACAGCACCTATCTTGAAGTCTGGCGACTGTAAATATAAGCGAAATTAAACTATAAAACTAGTTTTAATTACATCTAAGACTCGTCAAAACCGAAGACGATGCTAAAAAGTAGTAGGGCGTCTGCCGTGAAGCAGTAATGCGTTCTAGCTGACCCGGTAGACTATGTAGTGCCACAATCGTTAAATAAAAGACCTAAATTTTTATATAAAATAAACTTAAAACAAACAAAAGGAACCCGTCCGACTAGGGACATATCAAAGGAAAAACAAAATTGTTATTTTTATTTAATTCCGAGCATTTTCATATGTATCTACCTTTTAAACCTTCTCTGGACTTCCACAAATAATTCAAGACCAAAATTAGCCAAATCGGTCCAGCCGTTCTCAAGTTTTAGCGAGACTAACGAACAGCAATTAATTTTAAGCTATTGCATAGCTTCTATCGCGGACCTTGAGTGTGGAGACCGAATCATGAAATTCCGTAACGAAAAAACCTAACACCCCTCACTCCGCCTACCATGTAGCTCGCGTTCAACACGTTGCGCTTGTGTAATGTTTGTGAATTATCGCGTGGCGTGACTTCACACTGCATGCGCATCATGAAAAGTCTGCCCATCTCTCTCTCGCGCGGTCTAGTTTATGAGTGTGAAGGGGACAGTTAAGGTTTTGCTCTTATTAATGTTTAATATAGCGTGGTCTTATTTTATTATTGTTTTAATATGAAATTATCATTGTCTAGTTATAATTGCATAAGTTGATAAAAAATGCTATGCAATAGCTTTACCGCGGCTGTTCCCGAATGCCACACGTTCGTTTTTTATATATATAGATAGATAGATAGATATCGATAAAACCTCGTCTCCCGTTCGCGAATTTAAGGTGTCATTGAGAAACCTAATCAAAGACGAGGCCTTGGAGAACATTGTCCTATGCCACGATCTTTTATTACTCTATTATGGCGGAATTTTCTTAATTAACCCCGCCATTTAAACATACATCTAACGCCTGCCGTTCGCTTCAAGTCACATAAGCCATTTTCCCACCGTACACATAATGTAAATATATGTACCTACGCAACACAGTAATATTTCAAATTTAAAATCTCCTCACTAAGGAATGAGAGTTCGATTGACGAATATACCGTATTTTGTTCTATCATTTTTATTAGCCAAGAAACAAGATTAGCTTACGGTGCGTCTAATCAAGCGCCCATTGGAGATATAACAACTAACGCTGCTCCTCGCCTAGGGATGTAAGTTTGGAGTTTCGATATATTTTTTATTGCTTAAATGGGTAGATGAGCTCACTTCACACCTAGAGTTATGTGGTTTTTAGAGCCTATTGACATTAATAATAGTACCGTAAATGCGGCCACCCACCTTCAGAACATGACTTCTAAGTTTGTAAGTTTTGATACTAAAACAGCTGCCCCCCTTTCAGGACAAAAATAGGCAGGGCGGTGGTGCCTTTTCATGCGGTCTTACAAGACGGCCAACTATCAATAATTGCGTAAATTATATATTTTGCACGTTTTATGTTTAATACACGATATTATTGTTTACGTCGAAGTCATTGTTTATATCATTGTTTATATCATTTCAACAGCATTGATACAACAGCTCATACATACTCAAGAACACGAAAGTGCAAATTGTTGAGACGCTCGTTTTCTTAATCTTTTTGTATGGGGCTGAGACCTGGATCTTGAAAGAGTCTGACAGACGACGCATAAACCTGTTTGAGATGTGGTGCTGGCGACGCATGTTGCGTATCCCTTGGACGGCTTTCTGGACGAACGCTTCCATCCTCAACGAGCTAAAAGTTGACCAGAGGCTATCCACCTATCAGTTAAGAATTTACCGCTACCAAAACCAGATAATGAATTAGTAACATATTTCGAGGAGGCCAAAGAGTATTGCCTAATCAAAAGCTGAGCAGTGTGCTTAGTGCGAGTTTTGTAACGTTCTCGATATCGTAAAAGTTAACTAAAATCTGTATAGAGTTGGATCGTTTGCCTACGTTTGACGTTAGGAGCGCGTTTCAACTACATACAAATTTGAGTTAACTTTTACGATATCGAGAACGTTAAAGACTCGCAACAGATATTTATGACCCGGCAAACTTCGTAGTGCCTCACTCGATAAATAAAAGACCTAGACTTTTGTATAAAATAAACTTAAAACAAACAAAAGGAATCCGTCCGACGAGGGACACATCAAAGGAAAAACCAAATGGTTATTTTTATTTCATTCCGAGCATTTTCATATTTATCTACCTTTTAAACCTTCTCTGGACTTCCACAAATAATTCAAGACCAAAATTAGACAAA
The DNA here is from genome assembly GCF_030267445.1 of Bombyx mandarina. Taxonomy (NCBI): domain Eukaryota; kingdom Metazoa; phylum Arthropoda; class Insecta; order Lepidoptera; family Bombycidae; genus Bombyx; species Bombyx mandarina. The sequence continues at coordinate 4,648,167 of NC_143216.1, forward strand.
TCGGTCCAGCCGCTCTCGAGTTTTAGCGAGACTAATGAACAACAATTCATTTTTATATATGTGGGATCGCGGTGCACAATGAAATTAGCGAATTTGTTAAATTTTATTTAATCATCAGTTCACAAAAATATACCGGTAAAATGGGGTGATTAGGGACAAATTCCAACTTTATGACCAATTTTAAGGTAGTTGTTAATGTATATAATACTATATCAGGATCAAAATGATTGAGTCTTGGGGGCATCTTTGTTGTCCAATTTAAAACTATGCAACTAGCATTCCAGTTTAAGCAAAAAAAGCAAAAATAGGTGTAATCCCTATTTACCCGGAAATTGCGGTTAATTGGGACAAAATGAGAAATTTGCTAGGGTGGGCACTACTTGGTTTTAATTTATTTATTTATTTAGTTTCACCAACAAAGTGATCATCAATAAAAAAACATTGAAAAACTGACACTCTGAACAAATATTAAATATTTTATTATATTTTGTCCACCTTGAGATTTCATTGTTCTTATTACATGTCTGTGCAAAATTGACTTAATTATATTAAATTGCTTAGCAATTTCAACTAAAGACTTATTCCCAATTAGGCAATTTCCCAATTGCTGTTTTAAATATTAAGGGATAATATCTCTTAAAAGGCTTTGCACTCTTTGATACGTACACGCGAGGCATATCTAAAAATAGAAAACAACTAGCAACCCGCCCTCGCTTCGCTTCGGAAACATTAAAACACACATGAAACCAAAAAAAAAAAATAAAAAAAAATGAAAAAAAAGTAGCCTATGTTCATCAGGGACAATGTCGGCTTCTAATGGAAAAAGAATTTTTAAAATCGGTCCAGTAGTTTCGGAGCCTATTCGAAACAAACAAACAAACAAATCTTTCCTCTTTATAATATTAGTATAGATACGTAACTGATAATATAAATATTTACCAAACAATAAAATAACACATTGATAATTTTGACATTTTGATAATCTAGACAAAAACATCATGAATAAACCAGATTTTTACCAACAAATTTAAAAAATATTGTTATAACTACATAGACAACCCTAGAAACCTGTACCTATTTATACTTAGGTCGTTTCCATTTCACGTATTCTCATCCCAATTGACGCCTTTTTCGTTGTTATTTGTACCTAAGACGTCCCCAATATCCCCAAAAACAACAGATTTTTACATGTATTTTTATTTTATCAAATACATTAAAACCAATAACAACTGAGACTTACCTTTAATATACATGATGGTTCAATCACTAAATAACGTTTATAAATCACAGTCGTCTTCTATTATTATCAAATAAATAAAAAAGAGCAAAGTTTCTAGCACTAAAATAATTACCACCACAGAAAGTTAATTTGAAACGCGATTTTTTATAAGTTAGCAGCTATTATCATGCATATTCAGAGTTGTTTTGTAAACTTTCAACATTCTACTATTAAACTACAAAAAATGGAAGATTTTGCAACGAATTTATAACTAATATTGAGTGTCGAAAGATTTTCCCGGTTTTTTCCCGATTCGCCTCTCAATCCCTAATCGCCCCATTTTACGGTACGTCTTTTCTTATTTCGTCTTAATCAATCTGTCACTTATACTTCATGCACCATCTGTCAGGTCGGTGTGGCCAATGGTTACACCTAAATATTCCCACATATATATAGATATTTATTTATCACTTACATTCCAAAATCAGCAAAATGTACATTTGGAAACTTTATGTTAATAAAGTTATACCTCGTCAGGTTTGAGCCCCGTGAACTCACCTACTCGCTCGAAGAATATAGTATAACGTCTCAAGGTTACTAGAATAGGTGGGAAAAAACGTTGTTTTTAAATTATATGTATAAGCGCCATCTATACACTTTGTTATAAACTCCGCTCAAACCAACTTTTTAAGTGAGAATTTTAAGTCAACATCAAACAGAAAACAATAAGTTTATGTAAGTATTAATAGATGGCGCTTACAAATAAAATGCAATTGCGTAACGCCATCTCGTGTCGATTTAATGTAACGATAAAAAATAGTGTTTCAAATGTGGTAGATGGCGCTACAAGTAGATTGCATACCCATTTCATAGGTATATTAGGTTATCTAGTAAAAAGGGTTCAACGGAACCCAGAACCATATTAAGTGGCTAATTTTTGACTTCGTTATATTTCTAAATATCAAAGTTTACACCTTGTTGAGACGTTGCTCCATTACGCTAAAATCAATGTATGTATGCTTTATATTTAACACTACATTCGCCAATCAAACCTAACCAAACTAACCAAAACTAACCTAATGCGGCGTGCGCTCGAAGTTTAGCGCATTGTTAAATTGTCACTTCGTGATAGTAAACAGTAGATATGTAGTAAATTTAAGTTCGTAGTATTTTAAAGTAAAGCATTCACAATAATAACATCGTGAGATTGCTTTATTTACGATAACATTGCCATTCGATTTCCTGTTACTGCAGTTTTGTAGTTTCCAATTTCCTTTCTAATAATAACTTTCACGTTTCTTTTTATTCTTATTATATACAGGATAAAAAAATAACAAAAACAGATTACTATCATGATGGAATTTATTTTGCGTTATCGAACAAATACAATTCTTTTTTCGAAACAAAATAAGGTCCTAAATAAGGTACATTTAGCTACTTTATTAACATCGTAAGTATTTTCTTTTTTTCTGTACATCAACAGTTAAATGTTCAATTAAGAAAAATAACTACATTCATGGCTGGATCTAAGTGCTACTATACGCTACTCTTAAATCATCAAAATATCAGGCTCAATATGAGCTATCGTAATTCTCGACCGACGGCCCTCCCATTCAATATTAATTGACAAGGATTTAATATAATACAAAACACTTTTTTCTGCATGTTCAACATTCTTTATTCCATCAATTTCTATTATCACAGTAGGGACCGGGCGAAAATCTGAAATTACACTACACAGCATGCTTGTAACATAACATTCAAAAACTAGGTCAATTGATAGATAGTTTCTCCATTGTGAAGTTTTTTTTTTAAAATATAGATGTCAATAATATCAGAAAATAACATTTGCCTGAGATATTACTCAGTGTCACGTAAATTTTTACATTGTACCATAACATTTCAGTCTCACTCACCAACACAAATGAATGATATAAAAATACTGCATCAAACAATAAGGCTCCGCAATCAACTCTTACGCTGTGTTCGCACATTTGCACAGCGTCACAAAATATTTGATCAATGTTCACTTAAGAATACGATCATCTTTACAATAAATTAATGACCCACAAAGTGCCCTAACTAATGAAAGATTACATTCAACAAGGCATCATGTTAAATTACTTTAATTATTGGATATTCGTTATTAACATGCGCGACCGCATCTTACTAATTTCATTCATAGCTTTAAATTAATAATTAAACTAAATTCATTGACTATCACTCATGCTGCACACTACGTTCAGATTTCTGCTACGGAACAACACTCACAATCATCAGTGTTCTAATACTTAATAATAATACAATTTCTAAGGCTTGAAATCACATAGAAGTAGTAAATGAAGAAAGTTTTAGTAAATTGGTCATTAGAAATAATTGGTCGAAAAGATATGTCTAAGGACAAAATGGCTGCCGAGCCGTGCAGATGTTACATTAAATTTCTTTACATTCATGTTGATATGAATTTGTAACAACCATTGAGTTTTGGTTGACGTCAACGCTTAAGACCAGCGCCTTTGAAGTCTCCTGCTTCAGTACTAACATACTAAATACGATTCGCTTTTAGAGCGTCTAATAAACGTATATCTGCTTAAGTTGTGGCTTGAGCTCAGGCGGGATCGTGTAAACTTCCTGTTCAGGCTTCTTTTTCACTAGTCGTTTCCAACGACCACCGATATTCTTGCGAAGACTGCGGAAACTGGCACGCTCGTTGCCGTGCGGCTGCATTAAGTTGTCCTGCAAATAAAGAAATGTTTTATTTAGTTACAATAGTAAAGTTTCCCAACATCTTAGCAACATCTGGAAAGAGTTTATTGACCCTAAGTATCGGTGCCCGATTTAGAGGTTGGTTCCGTTAACGTCCCAAATGCAGTCACTGTATCCGTAGCGGTGCTCCAAGCTCATTTATGTATACAATGCATTTTACTGACAACTTTGTAGTGTTTTTGCTGGTCGTAAAAAAACATTCAACAAATATTTCTATTTTTATCTAGGACGAAACAATAAAGCTATGGAATACGTTTGTCTTGAATAGGAAGTTAATATTGCGAACTGAACAGTGAGGCCATAAGAGAATGAGTGAACCTTGAATACGCTATTCAAAGACACATTAGCATTATTTGTTTCCTGGTGTCTTCGCATCACGACACACAGATGTTAAACGAAGACTCAAACGATGTCGATGATAAATTATGGATATATTTGAATGTATGTAAATGGGAACCGTTCATCAGAGCGTGATATTTAGGTCATAGTTTTAGCTGTCGTGTTGAGGTCTGCGTTTGAATTATCTTTTGTTATACAGACATTCACAAAGAAAGAAGGCCGTGAAGTTACAACATGTTCGCCTTGTACAGCTTTCTATTCGGCGAGCATGTCCCGACATTTAAATTTATTTCGCACTTTGGAATATCGCGGCGACGTGGTGAACCAACTCTCTCTTGCGTGGCGGGGAGGGTCGAACTAGTCACGATTTCTTATTATAATGTAACGTTTCTCAATGTTACTTTCAATGCTGTTATTTAGAGAGGGATTCTGAGGTTTTCAAATTGTTATGCGAATGCATTAGCATTGGTGGGTGTAAATAGGTTTTGAGGTCAAGTATAACGGCGCAAACCAGTTTCGTGGCATTAAATATTTTGCATTGCTATGGTTTAGATGAGTACTAACCTGATCGTGAGGATAGACGAAAGGCGGAGGCAGCGGCGGCGGAAACTGCCACAAGGGCTGCTGGCGAAATGCAAGAGGATCCGGTTGCGGCGCAGGCGCAGCTTGGAGTACTTCAGCAGGATGTACGGAAGCAGAGTGCTCCTCCCTCTTACGCAGCTTGCTGTGGACGATGCGTATTGCCATCATAGTACCGTTGTTCCCAACCATTGTTTCAAAAGGTCCGTTAACGCAAGAATAATCGAAAACACTGGGTTGGATCACGGGCAAGAAGTTCCAATCAGACAGTCACAACATTTCTAAAACACAGTTCAATTCACTCACAGCCGTATCGCGGTCAAATGTTACTATGAACTAAATTAAATTAATTATCACAATTATTTGTTGTTATAGGCTTATTGCACATATCACTGTTCGTAGGAACGCGCGGGAAGACCGCGTTACGCGAGCGTTCAGCTGCGCGATAGGTGACTAGAATTTTATCGAGAAGTGTGGCCGGCAGGTGCCTAGCAAAGCGCTCGCTCGTGCCAAACGACCTCTACGGAGTACTCCATGCGTCTGAGTTAAAGTGGGGGGGAGCCGATGGCTTTTATAGACGCGTTGAGACGCGGCGTGCGCGCGGTCTGAAGAGCGGGGGGAGCGATGTTTGACGGTGTAACCGTTTTCCGCGAAAAACTACGAATGGAAGCGGCACTTGACGCCGCCGTATAGTAGTTAATGATTATGAGTAACGATGACGCACCCAAAAGGCCGACTGTTGGATCTTCCCGCCTAACTAGCCTTAAGCCTATTACCTAACTTTAATTCCATGTGCCTTGTACCTATACTGAAATTCAATGCCATACCTACTATTACACTATCGGCTGTGAGTAAACGTTGCAATGTTTTGCGGTATCTTATTATTCTTGCGTTTGTTTTCATATTACAGTATTTAAATAAAGAAAATAACACTATTCAATCAATAAACACATTCTCATTAGAGAAATCGAGATGCATCATAAAAAATATGTTGACATGACAACAGATAAATTGGACATGACGAAAAGCTGTGTAAACGCCCTCGTTATGAATGCTTTAGATATAAAAGCAATCAAACGCAGACTTATCGATCCCTGTGATAACTATAAATCCATTGGACTCTGCATTTCACCATTAACCGAGTTCAAAGTCCACAATATAAATATGCACACCGATCTATACGTCTAACACACAGCTGGATATAACTTAAACCGAACGCAGCACACGCAGATATAACATCTCTGTCTGACCAACACAACGGCTCGTTAGCGGAAAAAGGAGTTTCGATTTTCGAATTTGCGACTACAAAGAGTAAAATAGGGCTGCAGGGCAAGGGAGAGCGGGAAGGTGCAATGCCCTTAGCAGCAACAACATAAGTAAAGCTACGGGCCTTTGACTCGAATAATGCCTCTTGGCATAAAAAACACAGGTAGTCAGCCATTATAAGGCGTTTACCCTTGAGAAATGTCTGGAGGGTAACGCTCTTTCAAAAAAAAACCGGGCGCGTATCTAGTTTCACATGATCACCTTTTAGAAACAGCAAAATCTGGTTTTTTAAAGAAGATACGTTAGATATTTATTGTAATAGCACCAACCTATAGAAATGATACTCAAATTATCATATTCAAACGATAGAAGAACATAGACACGCACGTATAAATCTTGAGTCGATCGAATTGTTATCTGGGACATCAAGAGATTCGGTATAATTCATATCGACCTGTATGTACGTTATCTGAAACTTCAAAGTCATGTTTGAACGTTACATCGCTATCGTTGAGAACACTGGCTATCATTCACCGCGACATAAACGTGATCATTTGACATCAGAACCGAGCCAATTATACGGAGACAAAAGATCCTTCAGTATCTTATATGACAGTAATTTTACATGGTGTCACTGTGTGATGTAATGTTCTCAATGAGCCTTTAGCTATTATGAAATGAAACTGCCAATATTTTTAAAAATAATGTTAAAACGTTATCTGTTGCGGTTGAGTTGTGAGTTATGCGATCGTGTCTTGGGAACACATTTCGGGGGAATGAACCAATTTTTCTACCTACAATTTTTCACAAACTAACTTCACGGTGAACGAATTACGTAGTGTAATAAAACGAAATTCGTAAAAGTTTGAAAATACACGCAATTACTGTTATACATATTATCCCGTCCGAGCGTAGCTGTACTAACCTTGCTACAAGAGATTAGGTATGGCGAAAAAAAATTATTATAGGCATATTCTTGACACACTCATTTCATGTAGGTAGGAAAAAAGTCTAATTCCCATTGGGACCTCGATCTTATGTTTCACGATGGACACGAGAAACATTACGACAAAAAAACTCATAGTCGAATACAAGAAACAAACCGAACTTAATTGAGTTATATGTGTGGGTGAGCTTGAAAGATATTTCAATCATCAAATACATAATTTACAAATACGATATGAAGGTATTGTTGATGCCGTACAACATAATATTTACTGGCAAACGTCTAAATAATTATTTGGATTGCATTTATCAGAGTCGATGATACTTGATTTGTCGTGGGCGCGCTCACAGTGATTACAAAATAAGCTTATGCATTTCACAGTTGGTGCAAGTTGTTTCATTAAAATGTTTCATATAGTGCACCCGCAGTTCGAACTAAATATATTGTAATGGAATTAAAATGAACCAAATGAACCAAAATCACAGGCAATTGTAAAAACTATATAAAATCCTTTTGTTTTATATGATTTCGGTAGCAGATAATAGAATCATAGAAGAAAATTTATATTAAAAATACAATTTTTATTTCCAGCTAAAACTGTCGTGTTACGTTATATTATTAGTTACGGAAAAAACATTAGTAAATGGAAAATAATTATGATCTTAATTACCTCTATCCTTGTGTATTTCGAATTGAATGTAAAATCGAATTTGAGATTTCATAAAACGTTTTCTAATACGAGATAAGTATGCAGTATGTATGTACGTGGACAAAACAACAATAATATTGAAATATAACAATTGACTTTTCCCATTAACGCACTTATATGCTATTAAAATTAATTGTCTGTAATTAAGATTTATATTGTAGCACTCTAAAAATGTTTTGACCTCTTATTTGCGTCAATAAAGGCTATCTGCAATCGCCCTGAACAATTACATGTAAATTTATAATGATGTTTTTTTTATCATATCAAACATTTCGACCTCAAAAGCTAATCTATTTTGCACTAGAGGATAAACAAAGCCATGGCCTTACTGGTGTTAAATGGTTACAGAAGCCCACATATATCAAAAACCGTTATTGCTGCCAACTTTGATACTTGACGTGGACTTATCAGTAGCAATTTTTAGTATACGACATTAATATGCAAATAAGGCTTATTTTATAATGAGCGTCACGACAGAAAACCAATTTATTTTCAATTAAGAGGGATAATAAGCTTTTTTATTTAGATTTGAGTAGTATGTACTAATGGGTTTTTAAATTTCTCATAAAATCACACTATAAAATTTAAAAACTTCAGTATTTTTTATTCAAAATAATAATTTTACAGTGCATTAACAGTAATAACGTTTTAATGATAAATATTTATTACCTACCAGATTGACGTCAAGAATGAAAGTCAATAGTACCCCTATTGACTTTCATTTACCGTATACCGTATACATAATATTACAATAATATGATACATTGGTATTATAATATTATTATCAAAAGCTATCTGACATTGACCGACTATACCGAGATTTCATTAACCATACTGGACCAACAAGCTATCATTTGTTTGGAAGAAAAAATCTATTCGTCCGTGTTAATTAGAAAACTTGTTAGAGATGGTGAAATTGCTATGATGATTATACAACACAATCGTGACTTTGAACTCATGTCATTATGTTCGGGGATGTTGGAGCTGTTATTAACAAGGCCCTCTGTTCCCGGATGACCCCACCGCCGTGATGAAGCTGTAACGACCCCAGGGCCAACAGCAATCCTTCCTAATTCCGTCCCATTAAATAATATCACAAAATTCTAACAAACCGACTTCTAAAAAGCGCAATGAGTATACCGTCAATATAGTCGAAGACAATTAAGTGTGCATCATTAAGGAAAACTCATAAACTACTGGTCAGATTTTGATAAAATTGAAATGGGTTCACATGATAAAAAGCAGCTTTGAAATAAATTAGTTCACTTTGAAAAAAAGTTCTAATGTAACACATAAAAAATATAGTAGAAATGATAACCTCCTTTGTTCTAATCTGAAGTTGCTTTAAAAAACTGTGGGTTCCACTACATTACTTCAGGACATAATCCTATCCAATCATGTGTATCAATGAATTCGAAAATTCTTATCATAATATATTTTACATTAAAAATAATTTCAAAATGACGTCCGTAATCAGAACTTTAATAACGTTGTTTCAACTTTCGAAATTATTTACGTGATAATAGTACATACAAAAAAATGATGAAATATTTTACTGATATTGTTAAATTACAAACATCATGACACGTGTCCGCTTTTGTTATATTACTGGGCGATATAGACTTATTGTTTCAAATAAGTGATGACTTTATTTATTTTCAACTTCCGTTTTAAACATTTGCCTGTATGAATAAACTAATGTAAGCTGAGAAACCTAAACGTAAATATGGGAACGTTAATTAATTCAGTAATTCATCATCATCATCATCATTATCCTGCCCTTCTCCCAGTCACATGGGGTCGGCGCAACATGTTTTCTCCTTCCATACTCTTCTATCATATACCATTTCTTCACTCACTCCCCTCCTACCCATATCGTCTTTCACACAATCCATCCATTTCTTCTTAGGTCTACCTCTTCCTCTATTAGATTAATTATAATTAATTAATTAATTCAGTAATTATATAGCAATAAAGAAATTTCAAGTTCGTACTACTTGTAAATTCTGTATCTAAAAGTTTCTCCTTCAAGTTGTTTCTGAATGTGACCTTGACGTTCAATCTATGTATGTTATAAACGTTTTAATCTTGAAACCATTAGTTGCCAAGACTATGTCTACGATTTGCATATCGGTTGTTTACGAATGTGTCCGTAAAATGTTATATTATATACAGTTGAAGAAATTCCCTCACGGCCCGTTCTCGCCCGCCATATGTTGTAGGTTGTAGGTAAACCTGTGACTGATATAGACGGAAGGTTATCTATCGTTTAACCTTTATTTAGAATAAACTTTTTTTGTTAACATTATCGTACAAATTCACAACTGAATTTATATTCGACTAATCTTTAATGCTAAAATTTAAGTAAAATTTCCTTTTGACGTTGTATTCTGATTTTGTACAGGCTGTATGTTTGTTTGCATGTGTGTATATAACAGAATCTTTCAACGTCATTTTAGTAGGTAAACCTGTGATTGATATAGACGGAAGGTTAGATTATTCTATCGTTTAACCTTTATTTAGAATAAACTTTTTTGTTGACATTATCGCGCAAATTCACACCTGAATTTATATTCGACTAATCTTTAATGCTAAAATTTAAGGAAAAATTCCTTTTGACGTTGTATTCTGATTTTGTACAGGCTGTATGTTTGTTTGTTTGTGTATATGTATATAACGGAATCTTTCAACGTCATTTTAACCGCCTTTAGAACGTCCGATAAACTTAAAAATTTGCACTCGCATTAAGGACCGATGACAACACAATAATTTTATAACTTTTACTTCAATATTCCGATCAGCATTGACAGGTTAAAACAACTGCAATGAATCATTGAATTCATCAATAAACATTTGATCTTTAGATGGGATTTCTTAGCTTTTAAGCTAATGTCTAAATCTTTTATATGTAAATTGCTTATTCTTATTTATGTGTAAAGAAGCAAAATTTAAACTTAATTTACTTATTTTTTATTTCTAATAATTATTATTATATTATAATACTTTGTATTAATTTTATGTATATTTGCAGAGATATGTATGTGTATATGTATGTGTACATATATGTATATGTATTTCACTGGAATGGTACACCGCGCGTAGTTCGTTTCCAAATGATTCTTGTCCACCTGATGGTTGTCTGGAAGAGATCGCTTTTAGCGATAAGACCGCCAATTGTACTTTTTGTTTTTAATGTATCGCACTTGTATTATTTGTTTTTTTGGTGTACAATAAAGAATACTCTCTCTCTCTCTCTCTCTCTACATAATATATTATTAGCAATATAAATGTTTGGCTCGAATATTTCAATCAGTTCCTTTTATATGTTAGCGAATGATGAATTAATTATCTAACACTGATTTTTTAAAAGCAAAGTATTGCCTAATAGTTTTGGTCATCAATTTCTGCTTAACATATTGGTTTTGCACTATTAGGTTTTTTTCTGTCCGGCGGCTCACGCTTCCAATACTGACTCATTGGATTGTTCGATTTAAATAGACCCGTTGATATAAACTAACCAATCACTGAACACGGAAATTTTAGTACGACCGAATAATGCGATTGTTCGAGTTTATTTCGGCGTACTCTCAGATGTGATTGACGTAGCGATATCGTAACATTAAAATTAAACACAATGGTAAATATAAATGAGACTGGAATATGGCCAATTGCGAGAATTCTACCTTGACTACAGAGAAGATAACCTTGAACGGAGTCGGTATGATAGTAAACTGGTTTTTTGAAACTGGTAATGAGATAAGTCTTTGTGTAATCACTTGTCGTCGTACCAGATGCATAACGATGTGATTTACCCGCGCTCGAAGGGATTGTTCCTATCCCTCCCGCAGAGGCAGACGATGGTCTTGTTTACTGACAGCACGATGAGTGAGTTGCGCTCGAGGACCACGCCGACCTCGCAGTTTTCCTCTTTACACTTCATCGCCTCGACGGCGATGGGAGCGAAGAGCATCGAAAAGCGCGGACACTACACACGTTTTTGAGCCGATTGAAGACAGCGCGAGCTTAACGCGCGTTTTGGCGCAGACCGCCAGACTACCACGTTTTCCGGCGTTGACTATTTGACTGCCTGAGCGGCGCCGAGGCCACCACGCCTCGCGCAGCGGTGGGTGGCGACTGAACTCACCCGTTACCTTATTGCTATGTTATGGGGACCCGACCCCGCAATGCGAAAGTCCTCATTAATTAACTGAGACACGACAATTTGCATTCACTTCCATGTTCGCCTCTATCGATTATCACAATGAGGCAGACAAGTCCGAGGCAACTTAGCAGTATACGGCGGGGTACGATACGTTTTATCACTGTCATTGTAAACGAGCTTGATAAATACTTTTACTCAAACTCTTCTTTCTTCTATTGTAGACTTCATTAGAATATCAACAAAACGTTTCTATTGCTTTAGAGACACCGAACCGATTCGTCCCATCACTTCAACTGACAGCTTTAACTAATTCAAGTATTGTATCTAAGAGTCTTTCATATTTAAATGTTTCCTACCGAGCACGTTATGCGGTCGACGACGTGGCTCAACTGAAAACACTTGGACGTCAACGGATGTCGGTACCAGTCCGTATTAATACATAACAAATAGCTCTGTCTGTAGCAGACAATCGAACGATCATTGTATGTATAACTTGACTGAATATTTAAGATACATTCTGAAGACATTTCATTTTACATGGGCCATTCGTTCGTGAGAATCGAAAAACTAACAGCCGTGAATATTTGGGTCACACTCGAATTTGCATTTGCATATTATTATTTTATAAAATGTGTATTAGTGACCGACTCAAACTAGGAAAGAAGGCGTCACGTTCACTGCCATGTTTTCAGAACAAAAAAATTATTATCTTGTATTATGTGTGACGTCAAAGTTCATGGGTTTTTTATTATGTAATAATTGTATCTACCGTTAATGCTCAGTAGCACGTGTCGGTACATATCTAGTTCTATACTACATAGTTTAGTTTCATAAAACATGTTAAAAAGTTGTGACGAACATAGTAACTTTCTAATATAAATGTTTGTTTTTTTAAAGAGCAGGTTGACTAACTCTCTCCAGTTGGCTAGCTATTAGAAATTAGAGCTCTAACAATGGTAATTACTAATTACGAAAGTTTGCGTTTGTTACATGAATTTAACATGTATTTAATATTGATTAAATATTTTTCGAATTTTTAAGAAATATTTCAGCTAGCTAATCAATGTATGAAATACGAAAAAGCGCTCGTGCTTTTTGCTAGGAATTGTGAGAGATACAAAAGTATTATACGCTGCGTTCTTTTCCCTCAAAGCGAGTGTTGGAATGGAATTAGTCTAGCGCCTATGAACATTAACGTCATTATACAAAATTATACGTCCGTTGACTAGCCTCAAATTGAAACGCTAATAATTTTCATATCTCTGAGCGAATTTGAATACTGTTTCTGTTTATCTGTTATACATATTAAGAGTTGGCTTTTAATGAAACAACAAAAAAATGACAATAAGATTTCGAAGAAATTTGTGCCTCTGTCCTTCATAATCGATAGCTCGATTCAGTAGATTTTTTTATAAGATTAAGGTTACACAGTACACACGAGATGATGCAAGCAACTTCTTTGTACTGTTACGCTACAGAATCATATAGATAAACGAATTGCGACATTACTCCCTTGAAATGCAAACGAACCGTATCAATCCACGATAATACAAATGCGGGAATTCCATTGCCCGACAAGTTTGCTATGGCTTAACAAAACGACAATGGACGACCTTGTTTTTAGGTATGGGATCGGAATCCAATATACAAGTGGCGTTATAGGCATCGTTTACAACAAAAGCAGATGTTTTGTGGCCCGTGTAGGCGTATTAAAGTCAGTGTTTTTTTTTTAAATGTCCATCTATTAATGTAATTGTAATTTAAATGGTGTTATTTCAATTTAAATATTACGAGATTTACTTAAGGTATTTAAATGGAATTACCCTGATTATTTCTGTCCGTCACTCGTCTACGGGCTATGGAAAGCGTAAGCCTTGAGAGATTTGCTGGCCAATACAAGTAAAAAAATTGAGGACTTGCATCTCAGGTAAAGTTAATTTATAATTTATTTTAAAATTAATTATTGACACGTGACTATACCTTGAACAGACAATGGGAAGTAAATAAAAAATCACTTTAAGAATAATGCAAATTACAATCAATGAACCGAAATGAAGATGTTACGGTTTGAAGATTAAGAAATATCGAGATCTTTTACCAGAATAAAAAGGTCATAAGAAAATGTAATTCCCAATTCAATAATGATTTGTTTTCCGTTTGCATTAAAGTTTTTGTCTAACAGTTGCTTCTTCTTTCTCCTAATAAAATTTATAATCTAAATTCGACACCAAACATCGGCGTCTCTTATAGGATTTATAAAGATTATTAAACGTAATATTGGTGATTTCAAAAGAAAAAAATATAACTAGAAAATGCGGACCTAGTGTAAAAGTGTAGGCTGTAAAAATCTTTTCCAAAGGGTACGTATCAAAGCTGTATAAAATGTGTATCTTAAACATCTTAGTTTCACAGAATTTCAGACTTTACTCTTTTAAAAAGTGGCGTATTTGAATAGTCATCAATCAGAGTAACGCCTACAACCACAGCTTTTATATTGGTAGTGTAAGACAGAAAAATCTTAGCACCGAAGCTAATACATAAGCAGAAAATCATAACCACAGACTCTGTAGTACCACCGACATCAATAATATCCCATGGCCAGCACCGTGACTACTCATTGCTTTATTAATCCAATCACAACCTATTACTGGAGCCCATAGGCATCTACGACGTAAATGCGCCACCGACCTTGAAATATAAGCTCTAAGGTCTCACGGCAGAAATAGGCAGGGCGGTGGTACCTACCCGCGCGGACTCACAATAGGTCCTACCACCAGTAAAAAGTAAGCCACAACATTATCGGTCAGTCTCGCTTGGACTCACCCCATACTTTGTGCAGTAAGGCTGAACTTGTAAGCTAACTCCAACAGGAGTATAGACTCTGGGTATTGCACTACAATAACTGGTTTAAACGCAGCAATCGCAGCAAACGAATTGAATCAAAAAAAGGTTAGAAGGTGGCACTGTTTTTTGAATCGATTTTCGATTGTAATTCAGCTATAGCGGTCAATTAACTAAAGACGACTCGCATGAACCGCGGCGCCTCGATGGTGCGACGCGATATTCCTTATTATTTATAATTTACGATTCTTGAGCAAATACGCCTCGTTCCGTAGAAGATTATCACTTTGTGGTAAATACACATTAATTATTTTTATTTTTATTAAAACGTAATGTAATTTCACGTAGTAACGAATGAAAATCACGTGGTGGATACTCGTAAAATCCTAAAAACCCATTAATACAATTACCAATGACCCATAACATTATCAAAAAAGTCAATTAAACAAAAAAATCAACTGTTCTAGTAAAAAATTAAATAGCCAGTATCGAGCAGGATGACATGAAAATATCTCAAACAGCCAAATCTGTTTCGGCGTTTGAAGTTATCATGGAATACAGTCACATAAAACATGATAATGTTACTCTCTTTTTTGGGCGGTTGTGTAATAATTTGTGAGGCACACTTGTAACACGCTAATATTTTCCCACAGTTCACACTTTTGTGAAGTGATTGTAAATTTAATCTATATATATAAAAATTAATTGCTGTTCGTTAGTCTCACTAAAACTCGAGAACGGCTGGACCGATTTGGCTAATTTTGGTCTTGAATTATTTGTGGAGGTCTGGGGAAGGTTTAAAAGGTAGATAAATTTGAAAATGCTCGGAATTAAAAATAACAATTTTGTTTTTCCTTTGATGTGTCCCCCGTCGGACGGATTCCTTTTTTTTGTTTTAAGTTTAGGTCTTTTATTCATCGATTGAGGCACTACGAAGTCTGCCGGGTCAGCTAGTAAATAATAAATTTAAGAAGAAATCTCATCGAAAATCAATCCAAAATAAAAGTATTTATGAAGGGAAAATGAAACCTAATAACTATCTAATTGCTGTTTCGTTGTTTAAAACAAAGAAAATATCAAATTACAAAGAAACTATGACATGAACGCTTTTTTTTTTATAAAACTTGATTCGTGATTTCCAAAACGACCAGTTAACAAAAATAAACGACGATTATTGTAAAACTGATGCTCAGGCAGACGGTGAAATTTGGCCCAGATCCAAAAATCTTGGGGGACCTTGACGTAACAAGTCAAATTGCAAATTCTGTACTAGCGGCCAATATTTCGCATTTGTATACTAGAACATTCCTGGCGGGTTCGCGTCGCGAGCAAAACGACCTTTTACTAAATATTGATCGCTACAATGAGTTCAAGTTTAGTGATGCAAAAACTGCTTCCGTCTATCCAATACTGTTTGCCGATTTGAATTAGTTCGAAACTCAAAATTGAGGCCCACAATTTCAAATATCGAAATGTATACTTTTTTACCGCTTTATAAAAGATCATAATAATTTTGATTATTGCAACAATTTAAAATTACCTTCTCTTAATCTTGTCCATGAACTTTATTTATTTTATAATTTTCAGTATATTGACTTGGTGACCTTAGATGATTTTAATTTTTGCTGTTCTTTATTTTTTCCTCGTCGTAACCGATCGACCGAGAATTTATTTATTACTAGCTGACCCGGCAGACTTCGTAGTGCCTCAATCGATAAATAAAAGACACATCAAAGGAAAAACAAAATTGTTATTTTTATTTAATTCCGAGCATTTTCACATTTATCTACCTTTTAAACCTTCTCTGGACTTCCACAAACAATTCAAGACCAAAATTAGCCAAATCCCTCCAGCCGTTCTCGAGTTTTAGCGAGACTAACGAACAGCAATTCATTTTTATATACATATATAGAAGAAGAAGATAGAAGATAGATAGATTAGACATTTACGAAGGATAACATTTTTTAAGCATTTAAATTCCATGTTTAGCTTTCATTATATAATTAATTGTGCCACGAATTTTAACAATTACTTTATGTTTCTGATAAACACTTATGTTGAAACTTTTATGTATGACGCTAAAAAAAACATAGCATAACAGATTAATGAACAACTGGCCCGACAAACTAAATTGTCATTTAGAAACATCCTACGTACAATTTATCAAGCGAATTGTAACTGTAACTGTTTAATTGCGAGAGACTCGTTTCCAGTGTCTCATTGCGGAAACATTAATTACTGAAGGACAGAAATATCAAATGAATTTTACCGGCTATGGCTTACATACGAGCAGTCGTAGGCCGCAGGGCTTCGGTCGTTGGTATCAGAAGGGTAAATATACATATAAACGCTCCCGATTACTATCAGCCCACGCGTAATCTATACTAATTAAAAAATCTACAGTGTTTTTTACGGATGTTCCGTTATAACTACTGAACCATGCATCCGATTGACTTGAAACTTGGTATCCATGTAGAAAATACATGTACCTAATGGATAGACTAATATTTATATGAGGGTTCGACTCCCTAATAATAATAATGACAATAAATAATAATGTTAATTTTAAATGGGCAGCGAAGCGGGCGAGTACAGCTAGTAACATAATAATGTAAAGGACTTGATATAGAAACTAAAATAAAAACAAGTCAGTCACTAAACACACAAAAACTGGTTTTGGTAAATCGGATATCACCATTACACAACAATATTGATAGTTGACACTCGCTTACCCTTTAATCATAAATTTCTTGAACGATCGTTTGATTATTCGTAGCAGATACATTATTCTTTATGTTTACACGCATATAAACCAAACAATTATTATTGTCGATTAAAACAGTTTTTGCAATCTTACACCACACTTCCTACCGTCTCACAATTAAATGCTTAAATGAGGTTATTCAAGTAATTTATTTGTTCAGCCAATTAGATTTTATAAAAGACTGTGGGTAGATGTAATTATTTTAATGTTAATAGTGAAGAATATCGAAAAAAGATTCTAATAACAGTATAATTAGAACCGAATTATTTTCAATTTGTCCCATTATATGATACGCTTAGGAATTTCATTAAGTATTAAAACCATTTTGGCGATAAAATTCTATTTATAGTAAGAATATTCTAATACAGGGCGACTAGTGGGCCCGCACAGACAAATACCACCACCCTGTCTATTTCAACCGTGAAGCAGTAATACGTTTCGGTTTGAAGGGTGGGGCAGTCGTTGTACTAAACTGAGACCTTAGAACTCCATATCTCGAGGTGGGTGGCGGCATTTACGTTGTTGGTATCTATGGGCTCCGGTGACTCATCTAAGCAATAATTACATAACATAAAGAAAGTTCTAATGATTTCCAGCGGAAAAGACGCAGTTACGGTATTTAATTGTATCACGAAAAACATTGGCCGTGAGATACGAAATGAAAATTATCATCGTCCGTTTCGCAAGTAGGTACCTTGAAAACTCGGTTCTCTCAATAACCATTCGATCGCCTTGACTCACTGATTAGTCTCGAACGGTCTCAGCAATAGGCACTCTGGAACTGTCATTTAGTTTGCGTCAATTACGTCACAGTTACTGTTTGTAAGTTGAGTTGCATTAGATAAACATTTTGAAGGTAAACACGATTGCAACCGTTACATACTGAGCTCCTGTGTTACGGGTGCGGGAAACACACGAGGAAAGATCGAGTACGTACGACCAGACCTCGAACGATAAATATTGTTCACAAAGATCGCGTCTCCGGGACTTCGGGAATCATAATCGGGTCACTAGCTACCTTTTTTTCACTACTCACTCACGGTCACTACCTGACCGGCGAATCGGTCAATCTGGTGTAGTATCCTTTTTTTTCTTTTTCCCACCTATGCTGATCGCCTTGAGAGGCTATTTCAGCTTCACCCTAACGTGTGTAGGTGAGCTCACGGGGCTCAAACCGGAGTGTTTTTAACACTGACCCTAGCAAGAGCAGTGCTTCGCAGAATCTACCACCGCGCGACCCACTGAGAAGTTCCGGCGAGAAACTCAGTGGGCTGTATCTATGGGTTAATTCGCTCGTCAAGCTCTTCGTCGCAAGCGACGGGTTCGACGGCGACGGTGACCGGTGCCTGTGGTGCCTAAAAGCACCGTTAATGGATCGGCAGGATCCGTAATGACGTGCTTTGGGCAACGTCGACTGTTTACCATTCGGTCTATAGGATCGGGTATGTAGTTTCCAGCGGCCACGTTGAGAGGGTTCTCATGTGCAGTATCCACAATTGTGTCCTAATATGTTTTTTTATGAAGAATTGGTTACTGATAGCCCGAAGGGCTTTCCAATTTCACCAGGACAGGTGAGCGAGCAAAGGCTCAGCCAAGAATGAATACTCTAGAGAGAAACGAGCCCATAAGCATCTTCTCTTCAGGAAGATTGTCAGATACTTTCTCGAAAATCTTGAAGCTTATTAACGTTGAATCTAATTAAATTTATTTTATTGATAATTTTCAGTTGGAAGTAGTCCTACTAGTAGTACTACATATTATAAATTCAGGTATTGATCTGGTAATTAGTCAGACAATTTTATGCATGATAATATCTAGTCTGAACTTTTTAAAGTTATGACGGAAATGACATTGGCGACTGGGAATGTTAAAATCGCCACTGTCAAAATGCCAAACGTTTCTGAGCTATGAATACTATTAAAACATAAATATTTAAAAAAAATCTATTTATTGACAATACAAAATAAGTCGATTATCGAATATAAGGATGTTTCCCGTTTTGTATAATAATTAATATTTGGTAAATTTAAATACCAAAATATTCCTTTTTTGTGATAACAACATGGAAATTCGTTAACTAATTTATAGTATATTTGTGTCTAATAAGGATTCAAGGAAAAGCCGGTACCGAATAATTATATCAATCATATCACGCTTGCAGGCTCTCTATGTGCTATCCTCCTTTATTGTTAATATACAATCCGTACATGGAAAATTTTAGAGAATTTTAAGTCCTTAAGTCATTTCTGTACAAACATTTAATGTAATACTATTTATTTAATACGTTAATATTATAAATAGTTGTGATACCAACTAAAACCTCTTTTTATCGAAGTATTCCTTCGCTAACCTATCCAGAGTATCAATATTCTCATCCGCATTCTAATCAAAATCCCTAATTTATAATGATTTTAGTTCTCACGACAAATTGCTTATCATTTTGTTTATTGATTGACAATATATTCTAACAATTTCCACCTACCATCGATTTCGATGCTTATTTTTTCAAGTAAGTGAGATTAAGCCAGACGTAACAAATTAAAGTTTAATGAAACCATAAATCCATGTCTTGGTAACATCAAAAGAATCAATATTTATAAACAAATGAATGATTCAATATAATTTGGCAGACGTAAAGATTTTTTATTTATCCATCAACAAATATAAACTAAGACTTAAATTTTATAGTATATTTTTACGAAATGCACATTTCAATTTTAGTTTAACGATCACAAAATATTTATTAGTCTTTAAAAATCCACTCACGTAAAACTATCTATATCAAAAGATCGTTCGAATATTGATGATGTGGGCGACTACTACGTTTGCGTGAGAGCGATCTTTTAAAATTACATACGTACGCAGGATTTGTCTTAAGCTCTAACCCCGCTTTCAACGACATTAAGAAAGTTACCAACCAATAAATGTGTTTCAACAAATTTAACCAGACTGACTTTTCGAGATTATCACATAGTAATAACGCTCTAAAATCCTTGGAAAATACAACACGAATCCCACGACAAAAGGCAATGAATCATCAAATTGAAACCAGAATACCGAGAAGGTTCGTTAAAGAGGACTTGTACCAAACCATTTAACTAGGGCAATGTTCGAGCGTAATGATTCGTTGTGTGATTGTTTACAGGGTCAACGTAATGAGAATGATCGACAAATGGACACTTACTTGATTGTTAAGGCCAGCAGCACTATAATAAGACCCACAAGGGCCATAGCGATCACGACACCGCATATCATGTAATTCGCATCATTCGGGGCATCTGAAACAAAGAAAAGGCGCATAGTTAGACATTGCAATAGCAAGATACTAGCTATTTATGCTAGGTGTGCTATGGAATTGGTGTTTTATGGAAAAATAGTCAAACAGGCTATGATCTATTTTAGTTATTGCTAAATAAATGTATGAAAAAAATGCAACTTTAATTATGACTGACAAGGACAAAATGTCATGTCATCAAACTACACGAGCAACATCTTGTAAAATTGACGAGTCATTTTCGAAATCTTGTCATGACGTTTAATTGTCCGTATTCCATCAAATAATCCTCCGTTATTAGTATCAACCTAATCACACTTAAGTTTTATGTAAATATGACAATTATAAAGTAATTAACTTATACATACATTTAATGTCCATTATGAGACTTCTATTATTATGAGTCTTTTTAGTAATTTAAATGAAATGATAATGACGATGAAAGTAATGATTTAAATCTTAGTACATATTTAAATTACCACAGTTTAGTGTAAGCACTATTGTGTTTTTTTATTAGTTACATTTACGGTTTTCTCTGGCAATAAATTTTTAGTTCACTTTGAAGTTTTTCGAAATAAAATAGCTATCGCAATTGCTCTGTTTTTGTATCCTCAATATTCTGAGTTTAACGAGTATGAAATAGTCGTTACATTAGATACACCATTTGTACAATTATTTTTATCAAGACTTAGTTAGCGATACCGAATATTTTGTTCTAAGTTTGGTCTACCTTTTGTACCATTATATTCTTAAGTTTGGATAGTGAAGAATATTTTTGCATTATGTCCAATCTTTTCTGCTACAATTACTACATAGGCATTTCATTGAATATTCATTTCATGTTGTGATCATTTAAAATCTGATTAAAATAAATTTGTGTTATTCATTTACCCGTGTTCGTTAATACCGTTACCCAATTGAGATGAATCTGTTGGTGTTATAGTATTATTAGTGTTATCTTTGGTGGGACTTTTCGACGTGGTAACAGTATCCACTAGCTTAATTGCAAAGTTAGTGATAACCACAATAAAATTTATAAAAAAAAATCATTCGTAAAGCTTATAATTACATATATTAACATGTTATCGACTGTTTCGTAAACGACTTAAAATAATAGTTCTACAACATCAATAAATCTCCTGGGCACTTAGTTAATGAACAACACATTACTCGTGGTCCTTTCGTAATTAATTCGTGCTAATAACAGTAACAATAAATATAAATTCACTATCAACTATGTTTTAATTTTTGTATTCATCATAAAAATATATATAATAGGATATTAATTTTATGTGATAAATTCTACTTATAGAAGATTTTGTAGTTTCAAGGAATGGTTACCAAAAACGAGGATAGACGTAGTACTGATCATGCCTGAGTCAGATTACACACTGCAATGTAGCAGCACCATTGAAAAACAGTTGCCGCGCGAGGTCAACGAACTCGTGCGACGTGTGAGGAGGCGCTTACCTTCAACCTTCGTTAAACTTGCAATGAAATGCTAAGTTTCTAAAAACAAAAGTATTTTTGCTTATCAAACAGCAAATGAACATTATTTATTTCATGTTACATATATTTTATCGATTCAGTTTTAAAATATCTGATAACCTCCACATATCGAAATATATTTAATTTGTCCATACCTTCTACTCTGAGTTGTAAAAGCTTTAGGTGACGTGAAAAAGAAAGAAAGTGAGTTAGTGTCAATAACATTGATTTCTTCATCAACGGGCATACCGTTCACTTGTTCTAAAATAAGCAGAACAGGTTTTTCCATTGCAGTTTTACTTGTAAACGTGCTCCTACGATGAATAGTTCGTAACTCAAGTATGGAACCGGTCGCAGTGCTCAGGGCAGCGTGCTTGATATGTGCTTGAAATTGAAGTGAGTTTTAAAAATCTTATATAATCTATATATATATATATATATATATATATATTAAATGAATTGTTGTTCTTTAGTCTCGCTAAAACTCGAGAACGGCTGGACCGATTTGCCTAATTTTGGTCTTAAATTATTTGTGAAAGTCCAGAGAAGGCTTAAAAGGTATTTATATATGAAAATGCTCGGAATTAAATAAAAATAACAATTTTGTTTGTCCTTTGATGTGTTCCCCATCGGACGGATTCCTTTTGTCTTTTATTTATCGATTGAGGCACTACGAAGTCTGCCGGGTCAGCTAGTTTAATAATAAAACTATAGTCGGTTTGTTCGGTTGTAATAATTTCAATAAACTTACTAAATAACATGAGCAGTATGTTCAAAGACGCATTTAGTACAAACAAACATTTCTTGCGAGTAAACAATTAATCGTGCCCTTGCATATATTGTGAGATATAAAAACAACAAAGTCGTGTTTCCCATTAAGTCATAAATACGCGTACGTATTCCTCATTACTATAAGAATTGCAACTAAAGAGTTGAATATACAAGCGACTCGTTTTGTCCAAAATACTAATATATTATGTAGTTACGATTCCAACAATTCACTTTTTTGTAAGTTTTTTTTTATTATTATTGAAGGATTACTGATGGCCCAGAGGCCTTTCCAGTTTCACCAGGACATGTGGGTGAGCAAAGGCTCAGGCAGAAGGGGTGGGATTTCCTAACCACCGCCCGAGCGCCTCCGAAGGAGACCTAACAACTCAAGAGCAACTGCTTCGCGAATGAATCTACTACCGGATCAGAATCGCGACCCGCTGAGAAGATCCGGCGAGTAGCTCAGCGAGCTGATGCATGGGTTAGGTTGCACGTCGAGCTCTTTGTCGAGTTCGACGAGTACGGTTACCGGGGATTTTGTAAGTGATAACTTCTTTAGCGGCCAGTTTTTGGTCAGGGAAAATCTTATGGGTTCGCGACACCGACATGCTAATGTTACGTATATGCGTATAAGGCACCGTATATAATAATACCTGACGTGTGCTGTGAGCGTTAGTGCTTTTTAGATGGGTGAAATCTTGTGAGTTCACACACAATATATCTGCAATATAAATAGCAGCATATCTGTAATTACCATATAGAGATGACGTATTGTACAACATTTATTTTTTCGAAGCAATGGGAGTGATTTGTCAGAAGCTTCATGTTTGATCTACATAAACCCATACAAGTAGTAATAGCGATTTGTAGCCAGCCGACTTGTCTGTAATCTCATTAATGTAGACCACGCATCGGTAACGAGGGAAAATATATAATATCCTGCTATAAGTATTCTCGATTTTTCTATAAAAATATTCAGTCTTCATCGTATTGAGATCGACGAACTTTAGGTGTTATAGGAAACTAGTTTATAGAAATCGGGAACTATTCTACTATACTATATTTCATGAATGTTTTTATATTGTTATAGAGAAGCCGAAAATCGAACAAAATGGAAGCTGATGGCACAAAGAGCCATGAAGGCCTTTCAGGGACACGACCTTCATCAATGAATTATGCGACTAAGAAAATAGTGATTAGAGTACGTCTTGAATCCTATCTCTTCTTCTTATTTTTCTCCACCTTATCCCACTAGGTGGGGTCGGCACAGCTAATTTTCCTCTTACATTCTCTTCTATCAGCCGTCATCTCAACACTTACTCCTCTCTCTCTCATATCGTCATTCACACACTCCATCCATGTCTTCTTCGGTCGACCTCTACCTTGCACTATAATTTCCATACATCTCCTAGTCACATAATAATATATCTCCTCTCTGCGCATCACATGTCCATACCACGCTAACCGTCTGTCCGCTCTTTAATTTGTTGATTACCGGGGCTACTTTCACACTTCCTCTGAATCTTCAACTTCTCTCGAATCCTATCTGCCCGTTCAAAATCGTCACAGCAGGAAAGAGTGACATGTAACTCGGTCGTTTCTGAAGTTATCGCCTTACGTCACCTTCATTACCGCGGGATTATGTAGAGGTCCGTTTGCACGATGACAATACCTAATGTTCGAGGTATTGTATTTCCTCAAAATATCATGCATAAACTTACGACACGTTCGAGATTTCCTCATTTATTTGATTTATTAATATTGTAACACTACTCTTTGGAAACACAATATATTCAAAGAATCGATATTTTTTTTTGTAACGCATTGTCGATAAGCTATTACGTTGAAACGTTTGAGACACAGATCAGTGTGCTTAGTGCGAGTTTTTTAACGTTCTCGATAGCGTAAAAGTTAAGTCAAATTTGTATGCAGTTGGAACAGCGTCCCTAGCCGCAATCGTAGGCATACGTTCTAACTCCATACAAATTTGAGTTAACTTTTACGCTATCGAGAAATTTAAAAAACTCGCACTAAGAACACAGATAAGCGATGATCTTCGGACCCCGTAATACGGTATCATTCAATTGTTTAATTAAAGGTGAGTTACTGGATATAAGTGTTGGTCAGATATTTATACGAAATTCAATTTAATTTCTTCTCCAATAAAGGTCAGTGGCAGGCGGCATCCTGGAAACCAAACAGCCGCTTTGAGGCGTCGACAGCTGATGCCTATGACAGTCGCCCGGGTGACGAGTGCAATGCACTAACCACATGAGGTGAATGCACCCGGCACTCGTGCTAAGGCCTTTTGGCCAATGTTCCTGAGATTCCCCATCAAGATCGCTGTAATTAGACTAACTGTACGTACAACGGTGTTGGTTTGCAGACACGAATTTTTAGGAATATCGATTTTACATATTGTAACTCGCAGTGAAACGATAATGACACATCCGGGTATTGCCGTGACCCACTTCGAATGTCTGGTCAATCACCAGTTGGACCAATTTCACCACGCCGGTTTTTAAACCACAAGAGTTATTTATTGAATCTGAAGTTTTTTGTTTTTAATTTGTTCTGGCTTTACTTCAACGAAAACGTTTCAATGTGTTGTTATGTTTGGAACTTAAAATGTTATGTAATTATCTCACCAATCTCTGTACAGTCCTAATCTATTTAAAAAAAAACTCAAGTAAGACAGAGATTTGGATTTTCTTTTTATCGTGGACTCATTTTAATTTAAAATTATTATTTCGCATGGGTATGTTCAACAAAACTTTTCAGTCGCTTTAAAAAAATGTATACGTCATAAAATAAAAACCTTCAGGAATATACGTATGCATCCTATTTGCAGAAGGTTAGCTAGTACGCGTAACACGAAACTAGGCGCCACAAGGTTTAATTAATGTAAAATCATCGATATAAATCACACGTGTAACCTTGTCGGGTAGCGATCGATTCGCATGCTCAGAATACGAAGTCAGCTTTTATAGTTGATTGCTTAAATTGCTGTTTCTCGTATAACATTCAGACCGAGCGAAATGAGCTGATTAGCATCATTTAGATTAAGCTATTTGTGAACGAAATGCAGTAAGGATTTCTTCGAACGGTGATAAACTTCTTAGAGGAAATAAACTGCGGTCGTGGTCTTAATATAGTCCGATAAATTCAGTTTGCGACTTTTGTCATAGAATCTTTTGAAGTCGACACGAATTATTGACAATATTAAAACACTTTTGCAGTCTGTGGCCGCAAGTTAAGGACGTTGATGTATCTCATGATAAAATTAGCGGTTTTTTGTTATTACGAAAATTTAGATTTATGAGTTGAGTTTTCTTTTAGGTGGATAAGAAAGTTGGGTAAACTGAGGGTATTACACAGCTCACTGAAAGCAGAATTGAAAAGTTGTATTATGTAAACCGACAACTACTGACTAGCTTGTGATTGTTTATATATATTTTTTTTACAATACAAAATAAAATACGTGCTATTTTACCGTAATCATAAATAAATACTCAAATGAAAAATACACTCAGAAAATTATAACAAATATTGGTTGTGTGCGTTGTACGTGTCGAGAAACGTGCAACGCGGTAATAGCGTTACCAAACAATAGCGATTGTAATGCACTATTTACGAGATAGGCACTACCACTGGAGAGTAGGGCATATTATTCTAGTATTTTTTTTATTAATGTCGTAGGCAGAATTGGCTGCTGGTGTTAACTAATTACTAGACACTGGATAGGTATCCCGCAACATGGATGTTCTTTTTTTTTATTGCTTAGGTGAGTGGACGAGCTCACAGCCCACCTACGACGTAAATGCGCCACCCACCTTGAGATATAAGTTCTAAGGTCTCAAGTATAGTTACAACGGCTGCCCCACCCTTCAAACCGAAACGCATTGCTGCTTCACGGCAGAAATGGGCAGGGTGGTTGGTGGTACCTACCCACGCGGACCAGTAAGAATCTCTTGAAGGTCGTGGAAGTTGGAAGCTTGATGTCGATAGCGCAGAACCGGTCATTTTTGCAAGACTTGGAGCAGGCCTATGTCAAGCAGTGAACATATGTGGGTCGATGTTAAATTTATAGGAGAAGGAGGTCTCAATTTCAGTGGAATACAAGCTATTCTAATACACGCTCTGGTTGATTTGACGGTGCATAGTATTAGTCTGTTTTACGATTTAATCTCTCCTTTTATATTGTTAATATATTATTTTCATTACATTATCATACGGCTCGCAAAAACTGAAGAAAATATTGTTTCTGTCTCATATAAGTCACGCGTTCTTACACATAAACCAATGAACTATACTATAATGATTAACAATGAACGATAACTTACAATCAGAAACACACGTGACTATAATTGCATTAGAACACGTTTCTCGAAAAATCAAAGTCATTTTAAATCACGTATTTTTGTTACACTTTATCTAACATTAAAACGAGTTGCGTAATTTCTAAGATTTTTTGATGATTTACTGGTGGTAGGACCTTTTGTGAGTCCGCGCGGGTAGGTACCACCACCCTGCTTATTTCTGCCGTGAAGCAGTAATGCGTTTCGGTTTGAAGGGTGAGGCAGCCGTTGTAACTATACTGAGATCTTAGAACTTTTATCTCAAGGTGGGTGGCGCATTACGTTGTAGATGTCTATGGGCTCTAGTAACCACTTAACACCAGGTGGGCTGTGAGCTCGTCCACACATCTAAGCAATAAAAATAAAATAAAAAAAAGTTCTGTGGTTCTTAATTGGCTTATAAAATCTCGCCCCGGATAATATCCACGTAGTTATTACTTAATTTACTATCGTTTAACTGATCATTATGTTTTTCCCGCCATTACAGTAACGACGTCATTTAAAAAACCAGCTGGTTTCACGTCAGGCCATATCATATTATGGTTTTTTCTCTAAAAAATCATAATAATTGGACCAGATCAGCGCAGTTCAAAACAAACAGAAAACAAGATAGTACTGACACCTATTCAGTATACAACTTCACCTTTCACTATTCACAAATACAATTACTTTTAGGCAATTTGTGTTTAAAAAAAATTACCGTTGATCTAAAATGATCTCTGTCTTAATACTCCATAAGATTAAATTTGCAATGGTTATGGTTATCCAATTTTTACTCTCCACCATGACACAACTGACAACGATTGACAGGATCCAATGTTGATACAAACTCGATTCGGTAACAGCACTTGAGCAATATTCTCGAAACTTACTTTCTCTGGTAGCCAGCGAAGTGGTTTTGATAGCGGTCGTTATACGGAAGCCGGCGGAGAGAGCCGCCAAATCTGTCAGTGATTTATCTAAAGCAGGAATAGAAATGTTAAAGGAAAACTAGTTTAGTTAGAATTTACGTTTACTCCTGTCAGATTATGTTTTATTGGAACGAAGTTTTGGAACGAAGTCCGTAAGGAAAAACGTCCGTAACGTAAACTTTTTATTAGTAATGCACACAGTGTACGACTTGACTTTGTAATAACGTACAAATTAGTAATGCGAGTGTGCGACTTTTAAATTTGTAATAACGTACAAAAAATAACATAGTTTTATTATATATATTTTTTTAAAATAATTGTGAATAAAATAAAGTTGATAACTTTGTAAAGTTTTTTTTTTTTTTTTATCAATTAAAAAATCGTAATAAAAAATGTATACCCGAATAATTATTTTCTTTGTACCTCGAATAGAACTTAAAATTAATATTTTTATAATAAGGAACTTCGTTCCTATCCGGTGTCCCACGACACCACACATCTTACTGTTTATATTTATGAGCGACTTATTTATACTAAGAATTACGAATTAGTATCATGTTAGATCGCTTTCAAAGAATATGTGTATTAAATAGTTACCTTTGCAAGCGGAGACAGAAATACGATCTGTTGTTTTAGATCTTTCGTAAATGTAGATTACGATTGGCAGGCTGCAAAGACACATTTTTATTTTATAAGATTGTTTTGTATATATTTTTTACAGAAGATTTTATACATCATATTTCTCGGCATTTGCCTGTTCTTTTAAACTAGATGCTTCTGTATCATTTGAAACCGCGTGAGCCGCTGTCTCTTATGTTTATAGAAATTCTGTCTGTAAAAGTATTTTCGCGAATTCTACAACCCGAATCACTTTTTATCACTCAATACGAACATGCCAGTCGCCATGCCTGATAGTTAACGGAGGATAAATGGCATGAAACCTGATGTAGGTATAAATAATGCATCCAGAATACTGTTTGGTATTCGGAGCAACAAGTTAGCAAAACGGCTACAAACGCGGCTGAGAATGCAATCCCTTTGGTCGAAAATAGATTCCGAGCTTTGTCGTGTATTTGTCATTTTACAATACAACATTCAGACCATTAAATAATCAAATAGTAACCCAAATAATCAAATAGTACAAGCGATAATTATGCAATGATTATAAGGACGGGTGTATTTTTTGGAACGAAGTTCCTTATGGGACGATGCGGATGGGTACCCTAACCGGGAAGAAACGTCCGTAACGTAAGATTTTTATTAATAATGCACACAGTGTACGACTTAACTTTGTAATAACGTCAAAAAATTACATTTTTTTTATCATTCATTGACCACGATCTCAGAGCGTTCGTTTGCGCAATACACTAGCTCTTATGCAAATAACCGTGAATAAAGTGTACCACAATAAGTTCGCACGTTACCGAATGACCGTGGGTTGTTGCGAAAACTCCAGTTTTATTCTCTTTATACCTCGAATAGAACTTAAAATTAATTTTTTTTTAATAAGCAACTTCGTTCCTATCCGGTGTCCCGCGACACCACACATCTTTTTGTAAAGGTCGCTTTATTTCGGATTCGTTTAACTTCATTATTTTGACCATATGTACTATAAAATTAAAACTATATTCAGGTATACAAAGACAAAATACAGTTGCGTACCGTTTTCTTCTCTATTTGCCAACCGATTTCCTTCTAAACGTTTTATTTAATAGCTAAGGCCAAGCTTTAGTGCTGTGAACAGAAGACAATTCCAAACAGATCCTAACAATCAAATACCTATGTCATTGCGGTGGGATCTTTAATTTTTTTATAACTCGGTATAATATAATATAGATAAGAAATAGTCTATAGAAATAGTAGGTATATAATAGAAGATAAGAAATAGTCTTAGGACATTAAGTCGAGAACGATTACAGTTGAAGCATTTTATCGCTTTGGCAAATATCAAGGGATTAGTAAAAAATATGCAAATCCCGATTCATTTGATGACGTATTATTTCATTTTATGTATTCCAACTAAATTTACTTAGAGCATGATACGAAAAGCTTACGTTTCCCGTATTCAGCATTATTGGTTTAACATTATTTTTTTTTTACATAAATGTGATGAGCATAAGTTAGTGCTGTTGTAAGAATTTTTATCTATTAAGAGGTTAAGGAGTGAAGAGAAAAGAGTAATATTATTCCTACGCACGGTTATAGAATGTACATATGTATGTGGTTATTACTGGTGGTAGGACCTTATTACTGGTGGTAGGACCTCTTGTTAGTCCGCGCGGGTAGGTACCACCGCCCTGCCTATTTCTGCCGTGAAGCAGTAATGCGTTTCGGTCTGAAGGGTAGGGCAGCCGATGTAACTTTACTGGTGGTAGGACCTCTTGTTAGTCCGCGCGGGTAGGTACCACCACCCTGCCTATTTCTGCCGTGAAGCAGTAATGCGTTTCGGTCTGAAGGGCAGCCGTTGTAACTATACTGAGGTTTTAGAACTTATATCTCAAGGTGGGTGGCGCATTTACGTTATAGATGTCTATGGGCTCCAGTAACCACTTAACACCAGGTGGGCTGTGAGCTCGTCCAACCATCTAAGCAATAAAAATAATAATAATAAAAAAATGTTTTATCATCAACTATTTCTCCTGCGAAGCCAATATGGTTTTAAGGATAGGGCAACCATTATTCAATTGACACTTAGGCCTCGCATTTTAAGGTAGTCGATAAAATTCATTTTGTTGTCTATGGACTCTGCTAATAATTTAACACCAGGTCTATGCAGTGACAATAATATCTAATGCAACAAAAAAATTTAACTTCATATAAATTGTATTAGGTGTACGCGTTGTTACTTCAACAGAATGTGTGATATCTATATACGTGAAGCAAAAACTTTGTATCCCTTTTTACGAAAATTACGCGGACGGAGGAGTATGAAATTTTCCACACTTACAGAGAATCTAGAGAAGAAGTGCACAATGTTAATATTTTTTTTAAATAATGCATAACAGATACATTAAATCAATAAAGAAAACATTACACACACTACCATCTATTTGACACACACACGCATGCATACTATTTATTTATTGTCAAACTTTTGTTCTTGACGTATATAGTCAAATTGAGAATAGACTAAATATTGTTTGTCTTTATTAATATTTTTCTATAGTGTAGTCTTGGCGTTGAAAATACAATCATAATAGTGTACAAACTTACAATTCCAATTAATTATAGTCGAATTCTGACTACTTCGAGACCTCTAGTTCAACTTAAAAGATTAACATCGACATTGACAAATCATGTACCGATTGAGTGCAGAAATAATAAATGATATTCCACATTGAGATCTCTTGTAATTTCCTACGCATCATACAAAACAGAAGCGATTCGTTTGCCGTCTTTCCGACGTCATGTATGTATCCGGTCCACTTTCTAAGGAGTTCTCGTGAGCTCATTACAATATGATAAACATTAAATATCGCTATATTTCTCGACATCAAAGTCTAATTTCGCGTGTGGCTTGTTGAATAATCTTTCGGATACGGATTTCTCTACACCTCTATCTTGAATTTTGGACTTCGATGGTTATTAAAACAATTTTAAACATGTATTTGTTTGGTTTCTTTTAAAGTAAAATCTCCTTTGTTACAATGGATGGTTGAGCGAACCCAAGCCCTATCTGATGTTAAGTGACTACCGGAGTCCATAGACGTCACAGAACGTAAATGCCTCGACTCACCGAGACAAGACATGAGATTCACGTCTCATAGCTAAACAACCGCATCATACAAGAACAACCCGTAAGACTCCTCCGTGACAAAAATAGAAAGGATTGTGATAGCTAACTTTAATTTTAAATTTGTTTAGAGCTAAATTAATAACAAATTATATACAAGGATAATAAGATAACAATAAAAAATAATCGAAAACAAATCACATAAATGTGTCCCCAAATTAGGATTATCTTTGACTAAACCTACTAAGGTAACCAGAGACTGAGGATAATATACTTAAATACGTTTACATAAATACATAATATATATGTATGTACTGGTATTAAGCATACAATAAATATGTCCAAGGATAACACAAATTTTATGAGCTAACTCTTAGACCAAGACATGTGACTCTTATGGAAGATAACGATCGTGCGTTCTGGGAATAGATCGTTGTGTTATATAGTTAATTACTGCAATCGATCACAATAACCGTCGGGCACTGTTACTCATTAAGCTAAGTGACTAATAATTGTCTCGTACAACGTTTGCACTTTCATCTGAGTCACTTGTGGCTAAGCATGAAGTCTTAAGCTGTGTCTATATTATGATTTGGTCATTGCATTCAGTTTGTTTGCAGCCGAGACATTGACCTCGTATGAAAAATTGGATATTGCCGCTATAACGTCTTAGTCCACTGAGTTTCTCGCCGGATCTTCTCAGTGGGACGCGATTCCGATCCGGTGGTAGATTCAGCGAAGCACGGCTCTTGCTAGGGCTAGTATATATATATTTTTTTTATTGCTAATTGGATGGACGAGCTCACAGCCCCCCTGGTGGTAAGTGGTTACTGGAGCTCATAGACATCTACGACGTAAGTGCGCCACCCATCTTGACATATAAGTTCTAAGGTCTCAAGTGTAGCTACAACGGCTGCCCCGCCCTTCAAACCGAAACGCATTACTGCTTCACGTCAGAAATAGGCAGGGCGGTGGTACCTACCCGCGCGGACTCACAATAGGTCCTACCACCAGTAGTATTAGTTAATTCTCTCAGGTTGAGCCCGTGAGCTCACCTACCCGTCCGAAGCGAAACTGGAATAGCCCCTTAGCCTACAAGCGAATAAGTAGGGGATAAAAGACGTCTATGGTTTCAGAGCAACAACCGAATGCCAGCTGTAACGGGTTCGTTCATAAAAAGTAAAATGTTCACTGTTTTTTAATTGTTTCTATTATTTTGTATTTGTGTCACGTCAGTGTCTTTAAGTGAGTCATGAACATAAAAAAAAAATTATATATCTGTTAAAAATATCATCTCGCCCCTGAAACAAGAGCATTAGAAACGTAAGCGATAGGATCAGAATGTTTTTAACATTGTCTGTGTTCATGACTTATTTTCATTTTCTTTTAATATTGCATATGCATATGTAATTTTTATTCATATTTGCACATACACGTCAATACGTACCTACATATAATTTTGAATCACACTTCTAGTGTGTTAGTCTAGTAGTTAGTCTAGTATACTTTGTAATAATACCAATAGCAAGAGTACGAATTTGTGAAAATGCTCATTTTAGTGTACCTTTCGACATACGCAAGGAACAACATTGTAAATCATATTTAGAAAAGGCTGAGTTACAATGTTATTCTTTGCACCTGTCGCTTTTAAAGACAAGGAATGTAACGGTCAAATCCTGGATATATCCAGAAATAAACATCCTTTTGCACATGTTATCCATGGCTTTTTTTTTATGTGAAACATCTATAGCCGCACGTAAAATCGATTTCTGGCGTGGCGACGCATCCCGTGGCGACGCGTCGCCACGCTATATGATGTTATATATATAAAGTCTATATGTAGTAGTGTGTACGGTTTGGCGACGCGCCGCCATGCGCAATCGACTGTGCGATTCTCTCCCACTCGATCCGGCGTTAATCCATCTCTCTCGCTACACTGAGCTCGGATACCTATAGTGTATACTCCTTAGTCTATACAGTGTTGATTACTACAGTACACATAACGTGTGTTTTACTTGAAAAGAAATTATTTTTTCGTAATATTTTATTTTATCATTATGACATATTTAGTTCCTATCACGATCTGTTCTTTTCTGCATATTACTTTTACAAAATAATGTCGATGTTTCACATCTGCCAGGCGTCCCGTGACGGCTCACATTTTTTTGGTTTTTTTATTTCCTACCTAAGCTGATAACCTTGAGAGGCTATGTCAGCGTAACCCTAACGTGTAGGTGAACTCTCGGGGCTCAAACCAGAAGGCGTTGCTAATACTGGCCCTAGCAAGAGCAGTGCTTCGTAGAATCTACCACTGGAACCGAAACGCGACCCACTGAGAAGATCCGGTGAGAAACTCAGTGGGCTATCAATCAGTAATGCTACGGAAATAGAAGAGGGAAGATGAACATGTCATAGTGTTCGAGAAACATAAAAAAACAATTATGAAGAATGAATGAAGTCGTTGTGGCCTAAAGGATAAGACGTCCGGTGCATTCGTATGTAGCGATGCACCGGTGTTCGAATCCCGCAGGCGGGTACCAATTTTTCTGATGAAATACGTACTCAACAAATGTTCACGATTGACTTCCACGGTGAAGGAATAACATCGTGTAATAAAAATCAAACCCGCAAAATTATAATTTGCGTAATCACTGGTGGTAGGACCTCCTGGGAGTCCACACGGGCAGATGCCACCACCCCGCCTATTTCCGCCGTGAAGCAGTAATGCGTTTCGGTTCGAAGGGTGGGGTAGCCGTTGTAACTGTACTGAGATCTTAGAACTTATATCTCGAGGTGGGTGGCGCATTTACGTTGTAGATGTCTATGGGCTCCAGTAACCACTTACTTAACACCAGGTGGGCTGTGAGATCTTCCATCCATCTAAGCAATAAAAAAAAAGAAAAAAAAAGAAATTGAGATTGTAAAAGATTTCTCATTAATCGGAATATTTAATAATACGATAACTTTCGAACGAATGATTTTAATTAGAACAACAAATGTTTCTAAAATATTTTCCCCGTGTTATAAAATACATAATTCATAGCATTTGTAAATAATATATTGACGTTGGGTATTCCTGATGTTAAAAATATTGTAATATTTCTTTCCATGGCGGTTTTCCTTAATACCAATTTGTAATAATTATCATTACGGGCTCGAAATACATTATGTGCTCACTCAGAAAGCGCAGAGAATGCTGGGCCCTTGGGACCCAATGAATGCGGCACCCTAGTAAATAATAATAAGGAAGTAAGTAGCCCAAGAAAACTTTAAAAGAAATGTGCTTAGTGACTTAAAACAAAATTTAACTATCTTAGAAAGATGGTTGTAACCTTGATTTGGATTCCGAAACTAAGATCAATCACCGATTTTGATTTTGAAATTTCCTACGTTATTGCATTAATACTAATACACTGCAATCTCATTGAGCAAACCCAGTTAGACTGTATATAAGGGCCTACAAATTCATGAAACAATATTCATAGTACTACCATCACAATTCTAATAATGATCGTTTCGCGTGTCTGTAGTAATAATGAATTTCAACCTATCGCTTCGAAGGCAACGCCCAATCGGCCACTAACGCAGCCCATTACTCTAAGGTCGAGGCCAAAGCGTCCAGGAAGCTTTTAATATTAACGAACCGAAAGTTAAAATATATCACAATGGCATAGATAATTAAGGCAGCCAATAAATTTAGTAATGGTTCTGTTACGGGGCGGGTCATGAAACCCTTTTTAAGAAAGGAAACTGTGACTGACACTGGGTTTATTTCAAATAGAAATATAAAAACAACTGGTACAAATTGTAAGTATTTCCACTACTAAAGCCAAATCTGTTCTGCCGGCTTTTGTTTTACTACCTATCCTGGTTGCCTTAGAGGGCTATGCCAGCGTAACCAAGTGAGTAAATGAGCTCACGGGGCTCTAACCTGAGGACGTTGCTAACACTAGTCCTAGTAAGAGTAGTGCTTACTGAATCTACCATCAGATAGGGAACACCACCCACTGAGAAGATCCGGCGAGAAACTTAGTGGGCTGCATGTGGGCTGCCTTTTTAGTAATAGATCGTCTTTATATAAATACGATGCATCCATCTTTTTTTGCCCTTGTAGGCAGACGTGCATACGGTCCATCTGATGGTGATTGGTTACCGTCGCCCATGGACTTGCTGCTGAATTCCAGGGGCAGAGCCAAGCCGCTGTCTACCGTTAAGTACTCTCCACAAGCCTCGTTTGAAGAAGGACAAGCCATAGCCCTCGAAAAACACCGTAGAAGGGAGCTCATTCCAAAACCTGATGGTACGTGGCAAAAAAGATCTTTGGAAACGCACTGTGGATGAACGCAGTGACTCCAGGTAGTATGGATGAACTCTACTCCGGTGGCGGGCGGTGCGATAGTAAAAACGAAATGATGGAATCATCTCAAACAATTCTTCAGAGCACTCATAGCATATGTAATCATCATCAACAGCCCACAGTCGTCCACTGCTGGACATAGGCCTCCCCCAATCCACACCACTGAGACCGGTCTACGGCTCTCCTCATCCACTTCTTGCCGACCACCGTTCGGAGGTCATCGCACCACCTAGCCAGGGGGCGTCCCGCGTTGCGTCTTCCGCTTCGCGGTCTCCACTCGAGAACCCGTCTGCTCCAGCGATCGTCAGTCCTACGGCATATATGGCCAGCCCACTGCCACTTCAGCTTGCTGACTCTTTCTGAGCAGATGTAAGAGCACGGCGTATTGTGATCCCGAAGAGGTAGGTGCCATCCCGCCTATATCTGCCTTCATGTCTCAGGATGGGTGGCGGTATCCTCGCTGTGAAGTCATTCAGCAATGACTAAGGGCAATTAATCTAGTAATTCGATAACATTTGGGCCGCGTTAAATCTTAATACATTTCGGTTGCATAAATAAACAATAATACAAAAACACGCAACACATAATAAGTAAATGTGCATTTCTTCTTATAATTTGTCATCTGTCAAATCATTATCTGCCCATAGGATTCGGTTCCATTGTGATTTTTACGTAAATATATTATCTTCTTTCGGTACAAAAGGTAAACAGGTACCTAAATTTTCTCAACAGTAAATACTCTTAAAGTGTTCACTGCAAATAAGTTTCAAAGTGTTTTGTGCTTACAACAAAATAATTTCGTGAAAAGATACCTTGAATTTTTTGTCATTGGTATGTAATTTGAGTAGCTTAGTGACGATGGGTATTATTTTCTTCGTTTTTTCGTAAAACAACATCAAAAAAACTAGTTTTACAAGTTAATTTCCTAATATTTGTATGTTAATATGATGTGATGGAATTTCATTGTAATCTACATTTCAAATATTACATCCGTGTGTATAATCCTGCGTTACGAACATGTTAATAACATTATCAATTCTGTATCGTGGATTAAACGATAGCAGATCATTGGCCAATAGCTCACAGTAACCAAAATTCAATTAGTACGTACCTACTGAAAAATATCGACATTAAGAGGTAAACGTTATAAAAACTTTTTTTTTAACTTTGGTAATATTTGTATATATTAATAGATATATTTGAAGATCATGATGGTATATTTATACGTTGGATTACCTAGTTGTTTGGATATTTTTTTTTTATTGCTCTTGTAGGCAGACGAGCACACAGCCCACCTAAAGGTGAGTGGTTACCGTCGCCCATGGATTTCAGGAATGCCAGGGGCAGAGCCAAGCCGCTGCCTACCGCTAACCAAGCCGTTGCCTACCACTAAATTATAGTATATAGAATCATCGTGTAGTACATAATTATAGTATAACCGATAGTGATATTTATATTTGATACTGTTCGAAAAAATCGATTACCGATATGCTATATAAAAAAAAAAAAACCTTTTAAACTGTCCCACGTATCAAACTGTATCTGAGTCGTCTATTATCAAAGGTGGCAATCTGTGCATTTGGACAAAAAAATGTTATTGATATGTCAATACAGATTGATTTGAATATAATCGTCTCCTTCAAAGAATACGGTTCAAAACCTATATTAAATAAAGGTTAATACTTGACCTGTTATTTATGTCGTTCAGATGTCGTTCAGAAGAGTTTTATGACTGCCAATGGAATACAAAGTCAATAATTCGTTTTTCTGATTTACCAATAATTGTCCAAAAGTCACATTGCCGGCTTTGATAATAGTCGACTCATCTGACAAAGAATCACAGAACCGTATTCTCGTCACAGTGATAACGTAACGGATCGGGTGAGTGTAGGTACCAACGCACAACGAAAGTGCGAAGTGACAGACGAAGCGAAAGTGAAACTCGGTCCGAGTCCGTAAGTAGGTTGAGTTTAGTGAAGCATAAACAAAATTAATTGGTGTACTTAGTCATTTTTGAGTTTCTATCATGCGTAAGTTGATTATTGATTGGTGTCTTTAACGCGGAGTAGGAAAGGGAGAAAAGCCATTGCAATTGCGACTTGTCTGAAGCTAAGCGGTGGCGTGCACATTGTCATGTCTGGCAAGTTTTTCTGCTGGTTATTCTGATGACCACTAGCTTTGAGTGTGCATCTATAGCACAATAAAAATCAGATAGGTACGCAATTGACGTTAGAAGAAAGTTAGTATTTGTGACTGAATTGGCCATAATATGGAATGATTTTATTTTTTGAATAGAAAATTCCCTTCTGTACAAATTTACGATGAAGAGAATTTGCATTTCTATAATAATATTAAATTTGAATCGCCAATGAAAATTTTAGAAT
Organism: Bombyx mandarina; assembly: GCF_030267445.1. Classification (NCBI taxonomy): domain Eukaryota; kingdom Metazoa; phylum Arthropoda; class Insecta; order Lepidoptera; family Bombycidae; genus Bombyx; species Bombyx mandarina. The sequence continues at coordinate 4,687,034 of NC_143216.1, forward strand.
AAGCATTCGTCCCTTTCTCGTTTGGCCTTATTAAAATTCGTTCTAAAGTTGAAATTGGCAATTTTGCTAATTATTAACGATTGTTGATTGTAAGTAGTTTCCTGTTTTCTACTGTTTAAATTATGATCACTTTAGTATTTCAGTATTTTGTTGTGTGAGGCGTTACGACCTCGTTACATCTTGCTAATGGCACCAAGATGGCGACCCACAAAACGACAGTTGGTTTGAACGCGTCACGCGATTTCTAAAAGGGATACAGATGTTTCCGTTTCAAAATTATTTGTTATTTTATGTGAACCCAGTAAAATTTAAAGAAATCCTCGCCCCAATCTAAATACTTAATAATATGTGTAAACGAATCAACGAATTAACTGTTCGAAAACTTTTTGAAAAATCATCAATGAAATTTGATGAAACAGGATTGAATCAGGCACAGTCGAATATTGCACAAGTTTCTGTTCAATAAAATTTTGTAGGTTTCACAGTCAATTTTAAATAGAATTTTTGACTCAGTTCTAAGGAAATCTGGCCAACAGACACCGCACCGCACACGTGAATCACGACCTACATAAACAATGGGGTTGTGGTCTTATTAATAAATTGTAACTCATTCGTTCTTAATGTAAATGTTCACTGGTTAAACAAAACTTGACTTGATTTTGCTAGCGAAATTGTGATTCATCCGCTACACGGTTCGTAATGGTGATTTTTTTGCTAAGACAAACGCTGAAGTGGTTTAAATATACACTGTTTTTTCAGTTAGAGGAAAAATATAGTCGACACGGGCTTCCCAAATGATATCTGGTGTATAAATCCTGTTTAATTAAGTTAAGTTGAGTATATGATATTCTCTTTAAAGAATATATATCCAAAACTAAATGAGACAAATCATACAACAATTACATATGAAATATAATACAAATCGTGTCTTTATTAAAAAAAATCTTTAAAATATAAAATTCTTTACTTTATCAAATACGGACATAGGTTTACTATCGTGGAAACAGCTGAGTTTTTTTTTTTTTTTTTTTTTTTATTGCTTAGCTGTGTGGACGAGCTCACAGCCCACCTGATGTTAAGTGGTTACTGGAGCCCATAGACATCTACAACGTAAATGCGCCACACACCTTGAGATATAGTTCTAAGGTCTCAGTATAGTCACAACGGCTACCCCACCCTTCAAACCGAAACGCATTACTGCTTCACGGCAGAAATAGGCGGGGCGGTGGTACCTACCCGTGCGGACTCACAAGAGGTCCTACCACCAGTAATTACGCAAATTATAATTTTGCGGGTTTCATTTTTATTACACGATGTTATTCCTTCACCGTGGAAGTCAATCGTGAACATTTGTTGAGTACGTATTTCATTAGAAAAATTGGTACCCGCCTGCGGGATTCGAACACCGGTGCATCGCTTCAACACGAAAGCACCGGACGTCTTATCCGTTAGGCCACGACGACCACAAAAGTTTGAAGCCAATTATCACTACATGGAGACGTGATTCATATGAATGTGTAATGTAGATAGCACTATAGATAATGTAACGTAGAAGTCCATTGACCAGCTGTTCATTATTTTCATGATACGGGAATCCAAAGATACTTTTATCACATTATAAGCGTAATAAGATATGGATGTCTCAGAATCATCATGTTAACATATAATTAGAAACTTGTACGTACAAATTAAAACTATATTAAGGTAAAATTTCAAGCATTACGTAATATTTGAATTTGCATTTATATTATGTAATTTAATTATAATTAATTAAACAATTTAAAAATTACTTTTTGTGGTGTTATCATTTATCGCCTTCTTAAGCAGCGATCGGTCTACATATAGGTAGTAGTGAATCGTTACCATCGCATTTGAACATACTGGTGGTAGGACCTCTTGAGAGTCCGCACGGGTAGGTACCACCGCCCTGCCTATTTCTGCCGTGAAGCAGTAATGCGTTTCGGTCTGAAGGGTAGGGCAGCCGTTGTAACTATACTGAGATCTTAAACCTTATATCTCAAGGTGGGTGGCGCATTTACGTTGTAGATGTCTATGGGCTCCACTAACCACTTAACACCAGGTGGGCTGTGAGCTCGTCCATCCATCTAAGCAATAAATAAAAAAACACTGACAATGTTAAGGGCACAGCCAAACTTATGTTGTCCACTACTAAGAACTAGCTTCGAACCTTTTTAAAGAAGGACATGTCACAACAAATAGGAGTTCTATCGAGAGCCGTATAGTTCGTGCAAGAAACTCAAGTTTAATTCCCACATAACAATAATTCTGTTTTAATGTCAAAACATCTGTTAGCGAATATTCGCGTGTCCCCATTATTACGTTACAAGGACCACCCGCGTCATGTGCGCGGCTCGTGATCACTGAGTGGTATCAAAATGTGAGTTTTTGCATATATTACTCATTCATTACGAAACGAATGCAAACTAATGGCACGGTATCTACCTACCTATATATTAATACGTGAAGCAAAAACTTTGTATCCATTTTTACGAAAAATGCGCGGACGGAGGAGTATGAAATTTTCCACACTTATAGAGAAGAAGTGCACAATGCTATTATTTTTTTAAAATAATGCATAAAAGATACATTAAATCATTAAAGAAAACATTACACACACTACATACCATGTATTTGACGCACACACGCATGCATACTATTTATTGTCAAACTTTTGTTCTTGACGTCGGTGGTCAAATTGAGAATAGATTAAATATTGTTTGTCTTTATTAATATTTCTTTATAGTGTAGCCCTCGCGAAATTTGTGATTATAGAAGTATAAAATACAATCATAATAGTGTACAAACTTACAATTCCAATTAATTACAGTCGAATTTCGACTACTGCGGGACCTCTAGTATATTATATTACCTGTGCTTATAGTGGTTTTTACATTCAAATTGATTAGCACAAGAACGTTTACATTAATTAAACACGTGGAGCTATTGTATTTTATATCTAAGCCTCCCGGAAATGACATTAGGTGGAAGATTAAAAAAGAAATACATCACCAAAACACTTCATAATCGTACACACTCGTAACTTTTTTCAAGAATGTTTCTGATAATTTCTCTTAATCAAAAAACTGTTTCAATACCTTTTGTCAATGTTTCAGAAAAATACGATTTATATCTCAACACGGTACGCTAATTCTATTCTGATATTGTGGTGGTTGTAAATTATTGCTGTTAACCCTAATATTAATTGAAACAAAATACGCGTTAGAGTAGTTTTTTTTTTACTTTACGCGTAAAGTTCAATTGAGTCTGACAAGTTACACCATTGACTGAGATGGAAACGAAAAGAATTGTGGTATACAACTAGATTAACTACTCTAACGCGTATTTTGTTTCAATTAATATTAGGGTTAACAGCAATAATTTACAACCACCACAATATCAGAATAGAATTAGCGTACCGTGTTGAGATATAAATCGTATTTTTCTGAAACATTGACAAAAGGTATTGAAACAGTTTTTTGATTAAGAGAAATTATCAGAAACATTCTTGAAAAAAGTTACGAGTGTGTACGATTATGAAGTGTTTTGGTGATGTATTTCTTTTTTAATCTTCCACCTAATGTCATTTCCGGGAGGCTTAGATATAAAATACAATAGCTCCACGTGTTTAATTAATGTAAACGTTCTTGTGCTAATCAATTTGAATGTAAAAACCACTATAAGCACAGGTAATATAATATACTAGAGGTCCCGCAGTAGTCGAAATTCGACTGTAATTAATTGGAATTGTAAGTTTGTACACTATTATGATTGTATTTTATACTTCTATAATCACAAATTTCGCGAGGGCTACACTATAAAGAAATATTAATAAAGACAAACAATATTTAATCTATTCTCAATTTGACCACCGACGTCAAGAACAAAAGTTTGACAATAAATAGTATGCATGCGTGTGTGCGTCAAATACATGGTATGTAGTGTGTGTAATGTTTTCTTTAATGATTTAATGTATCTTTTATGCATTATTTTAAAAAAATAATAGCATTGTGCACTTCTTCTCTATAAGTGTGGAAAATTTCATACTCCTCCGTCCGCGCATTTTTCGTAAAAATGGATACAAAGTTTTTGCTTCACGTATTAATATATAGGTAGGTAGATACCGTGCCATTAGTTTGCATTCGTTTCGTAATGAATGAGTAATATATGCAAAAACTCACATTTTGATACCACTCAGTGATCACGAGCCGCGCACATGACGCGGGTGGTCCTTGTAACGTAATAATGGGGACACGCGAATATTCGCTAACAGATGTTTTGACATTAAAACAGAATTATTGTTATGTGGGAATTAAACTTGAGTTTCTTGCACGAACTATACGGCTCTCGATAGAACTCCTATTTGTTGTGACATGTCCTTCTTTAAAAAGGTTCGAAGCTAGTTCTTAGTAGTGGACAACATAAGTTTGGCTGTGCCCTTAACATTGTCAGTGTTTTTTTATTTATTGCTTAGATGGATGGACGAGCTCACAGCCCACCTGGTGTTAAGTGGTTAGTGGAGCCCATAGACATCTACAACGTAAATGCGCCACCCACCTTGAGATATAAGGTTTAAGATCTCAGTATAGTTACAACGGCTGCCCTACCCTTCAGACCGAAACGCATTACTGCTTCACGGCAGAAATAGGCAGGGCGGTGGTACCTACCCGTGCGGACTCTCAAGAGGTCCTACCACCAGTATGTTCAAATGCGATGGTAACGATTCACTACTACCTATATGTAGACCGATCGCTGCTTAAGAAGGCGATAAATGATAACACCACAAAAAGTAATTTTTAAATTGTTTAATTAATCATAATTAAATTACATAATATAAATGCAAATTCAAATATTACATAATGCTTGAAATTTTACCTTAATATAGTTTTAATTTGTACATACAAGTTTCTCATTATATGTTAACATGATGATTCTGAGACATCCATATCTTATTACGCTTATAATGTGATAAAAGTATCTTTGGATTCCCGTATCATGAAAATAATGAACAGCTGGTCAATGGACTTCTACGTTACATTATCTATAGTGCTATCTACATTACACATTCATATGAATCACGTCTCCATGTAGTGATAATTGGCTTCAAACTCAGCTGTTTCCACGATACTACAATTATAGGAGAACTGAAAGGGTATTTCGGCTTGTCTGAATACCACAAACAAGCTAGCATCTATGAACGAATAAGATTTAGAATGATGCATGAAAGATTAATACCACATGCCAAAATAACTGTACAGAGAGATTGTTCATGATAAAACTGTAAATAGACGCATCACAAATTTTTGGTATGAATATATGTTATAAAAAACCTCATAGGGCATTCATACCAATGAATAAAACTAGGATGACTAATTATGATTATTTTTAGTAATAATTTATTTTATTTTAATGAATGCAAAATTTAAATTAAATTTCAAATTGGAAGGAGAAGGAGAAGACATCTATCAGTAATGGTATATCATAGAGAAGTAGTAGCAGGAGGCTAAAATCCACTAAATAAGTCAAACAGACCCTCATAGGCTCATTTTCGCTAACTCCGAACCATATATAATAAACTTGTATTATTAGTTTAAATTAACATTATCAACTCTAAAACATTTTAATCGTTATGTTAATAACGAAATTACCTACCACACGTGTATATAGTAATTGTAATATTATTGCTTATTTGATGATTTCTTAAATAATTAGTTGAAATTTTAACCGCTTAACGTTCCATACTTCCGCGGGTGATTGTGCACGTTTTGAAGTGGATGTCCGAGAAATGTTTGAATGTCCCAATTGTACCAAAACGTAATAAGCTTTTTGCGCAGTTTATAGTACAGGTCAGGGCACAACGCAATTAATAATGACGTCGATACAACAAGGCATTGGCCACGTATCTATGAATTTTTCATCAGCATGATAACGTAGCTTCATAATAATGCTAGTAATGTTATCTTTTGATGTAATTTAGTATGTGAAAGTCATTCCGGAGTTGGATACGACCATATTACTGGTGGTAGGACCTCTTGTGAGTCCGCACGGGTAGGTACCACCACCCCGCCTATTTCTGCCGTGAAGCAGTAACGCGTTTCGGTTTGAAGGGTGGGGCAGCTGTTGTAACTATACTGAGACCTTAGAACTTATATCTCAAGATGGGTGGCGTATTTACGTTGTAGATGGGCTCCGATAACCACTTGTGGGTGGACTGTGAGCTCGTCCACCCATCTAAACAATAAAAAAAAAACTATTTGGTTCTACCATGAAATACAAACAGTTTGAAGTATGAGTGGTGTTTCAAGGTGTTTATCTTCAGTCTCAAGAATACAGCCGCTCTTGCATCGTAATCTAGCGGATTTAGAAAAACCGCTTAACATCAAGTGGACTACGAACCGTCTCTGTTAACCCTTCTTACCCAACTTTAATATATTATTACAACGTCACTACTATTGTTTTTTTCCAGTGCGAGTGAGCAAAATTACACCGTCTCAGATGTCATGTTTCATTGGAATGGAATTGTACTATGAAGTCTGAACGGGCTATGAAATTTCATCAACTACTGACGCAAAGCCAATGAAACGGACAATCGACGACCGCAAGTCCACAATGTCATCCGACATAATCTATATATTAATACGTGAAGCAAAAACTTTGTACTCCATTTTACGGAAATTGCGTGGACGGAGGAGTATGAAATTTCCTACAATTATAAAGAATATAGAGGAGTGCAGAATTGTAATATTTCTTTGAAATTATGCATTAATAAAACAATAAAAAACATTACACATACTACGATGTATTTGACATAACATGCATACATATTTGTTTATTGTCAAAGTTTCGTTATTGCTTAATCTGTGGTCAAATTGAGAATAGGATATGTAGGAGAAAAAATAGAAAGTTTTTGCAGTGTATCCATTAAAAGAACTTTCATTTGAACTACTAAAAAATCAGAAGAATAATTCCGTACATCGTATATTGTTTTAATATTTGAATTTGAGCATTGAACATTCCAGATCATAGAACGATGCTTAGAACAAAATTTGTTTAAATAACAAAAGCGAGTTTTGCAAGAAGTAGATCCGTCATTACGTCGATACATATTATCCGTATTTCATTTTACGTTCGCATTCTAATCAAGCAACGGTCTGGTCGTCATACGGTGGCGGCACGCGTCTCGTGTATGATAGCAACACGTGACTCAGTCATGCCCACATGTCCATAGAATAATTTAACGGACCACCGTTGGATCAGATGGGTCGTTCCGTATTAATTGTCTTTTTTTTCCTACCTATGCTGATAGCCTTGAGAGGCTATTTCAGCTTCACTCTAACGTGTAGGTGAGCTTACGGGGCTCAAACCGGAGTGTTGGTAAAACTGGCCCTAGCAAGAGCAATGCTTCGCAGAATCTACCACCGGATCGGAAACGCGACCCACTGAGAAGATCCGGCGAGAAACTCAGTGGGCTGTGTCTGTGGGCTAATTCACTCGTCGAGCCCTTCGTCACAAGGCGACGGGTTCGACGAGGACGGTGACCGGTGCTTGTGTTACCTAAAAGCACCGTTAATGGATCGGGAGGATCAGTAATGACGTGTTTTGGGCGACACCGACTATTTACAATTCTGTCTACAGGATCAAGTATGATAATTGTCGTTGACAACACACATGTAAACAAAAATGCGGCTGCTAATGGAGATTGATGATACATATCAAAGCTAATCTCAGACGGCAATAATAAATAAGATCTACATTTATGATCGTTTCAATTATAATAATTGTTTATTGGTTTTTTGCGTAATGGTCAAACAGCTGTTCGAAGTTGGCCATGTTCTTAGTACGGTTTGCAATGGCCTTAGTATAGGGTATTGGCTATTTTAACTTTTTCGATCTATTGATTAGCATTTTAGTTCTATTGCACGAATCTGAATAACATGAATAAGGCCTCCTTTTACAGGCTTACAAAACTTCGATAAACCATTTAAAATAAGAATTATAATCGTAAAATCTATATTAATATTATAAAGCTGAAGAGTTTGTTTGTTTGAACGCGCTAATCTCAGGAACTAGTGGTCCGATTTGAAAAATTGTTTAAGTGCTAGATAGCCCGTTTATTGAGGAAGGTTATAGGCTATATGTATCACATCACGCTAAGACCAATACAAGCGGAGCACCAATAAAGAATGTTTCAAAATCGGGTTTTGAGAGCTTCCGCTGCGTGCGCTGTAGAAACGGTTAAAGTTTCGCTAAAATTATGTATGACAGAATTGTTCCGCTTTAAAAGATCTAAAGAAAAGTCTGCGACAGCATATGTCTATATGTTAAGGTTGGCTCACTATAACGTTTTTTATGCTAACCAAATTTGTTCTAAAATAAAGCATTATTTGTGAACTATTCCACGCGGACGAAGTCGCGGGCAAAAGCTAGTTTAATTATATATTGGGTGTAAAGCATACTTGCGTTACTAATGAAAGCCATAATTACATTTGGTATTTTGTAACTTTATGAGACACGTTTTCGTGGGCAAGGAAACCTACACAAATATTGTCTTGGTTACATGTGAAAGCTGTGGCGTTATATAACCTTAACCTTAACTACTTACATTAAGGTTGAAGATCATTTAGCAAATATCAAATTGAATGTGTACCGGCACGGGTATCTATGAACTGAAACTAAACGCTCTCTCTACAAAATTTTGATCAGCAACATTTGAGTTAAAACAAAGAAAATTATGACAGAATCGGAAAGCGTAGGCGAGGAACTAATAGTGGATGTTGTTCTCCTTGAGACTTTCGGACATAAGCAGTATGTTTAAGGTATTATGCCGTATTTTCTGAGCGTCTCGAGAGAAATTTCATTCAAAATTTGCTTGTATGTGATTAAATCACAAATTACTAGAATGCTTCAGAAATATAATGCTTATTGGTGGTAGGATCTCTTGTGAGTCCGCGCGGTTAGGCACCACACTTTTGCCTATTTCTGCCGTGAAGCAGTAATGCGTTTCGGTTTGAAGGGTGGGGCAGCGGTTATAACTATACTGAGACCTTAGAACTCATATCTCAAGGTGCGTGGCGCATTCACGTCGTAGATGTCTATGGGCTCCAGTAACCCATCTAAGCAATAAAAATAAAATAAAGAGTATAACTAGAAAATACACGGCCGAAATTAAATTTAATGGAAACATTAAACGGCTTAAAACTAAGATATATTATTGACGAAGCACATTTCCTTTTAAAATACAAATCTATCCCAGAATCAAAATGCCCGTTCACTGTAGTATCTATTGTATTATTAATAGTTCGACGAACCTCAAAACCATCGAAAAGAGGGTCCGGCTCGTGTCATTTACCTCAATTTTTTTTTAAGATTCAATTTAAATTTTTATTAGATGTATCAGTGACGCACGCTACGAACGAATGAATAAAATAGTAAATTTCCATAAAGCTTGGAAATTTTAATTAATATGTTTAGTTTAGATTCACGATTTACATAATTTGACATTTCCTAACAGCCGAATAGTTCTAAAATCACGAAATACGTACAATTAGTTTACCATTAAAACTCTCCTATGCATATGATCAAATATTTATTTACATTAATTTCCAATCCACATACCATTAATAGAAAAATACAGCAAATACTTTCTATATTGAACAACGAGACTTCTAATATGGCTATTACTAAAGTAAATATATCTCATTTGTTTTGTTTTTTTGATTGCCCTAGACAGACTAGCAGACTGCTCACCTGATGGTGAGTGGTTACCGTTACCCATGGACATCAGCAATGCCAGGGGCAAAGCCTACTTACTAATCATGCCTATCGTTAATTACTCTCCAGAAGTTTCCTTGGTCTAAGGAAATGCGTGTTCGAGTAAATTTGGGATGTGTTCAAACTTTCATCATTATTCCAATAATAATAGTAAATTGGTTCATAACCTTAACGCGTTGGTTCAGTGACCTTGTTCATAATGATAGTATCGATTGATTTTATGTGCCGAATGTTACTTATCTTTAATCAACTATACGAATGATGAAATTACCCATTTTTAGTTAATATTCCTTAATAAAAACTTACTCTTTTATCAATACCGTAAAATAGGTATTCAAAGTTTATCTATGAAAGAAGGTCATCTATAAATATTTTCCGATGATTAATCATTCTAACACAGTTATAAAATATTCAGGGCACAACATTGAAATGAAGTACACCAGTAGGTGAGTTGATAAACTGAGAATCCAGCAATGATATCTTCGTCTTGCTTACTCTTCGGCGAGCTTAATTTTGCGCGAAGAAGACACATATAAGAAATATACATTGCATTTGACATGCTTAAATATGATGAATTGCGCCTACCTACATACATAATTATATCATATCTGTGACAAAGGATTTTTTTTGTGACACCAATTTGGCCTGTGTTCATTACCTATTTTCATTTAAAAGGAAATGTTTAGCATTTTTGCCATGATATTTTGTTTAGAAAGAAGAACTCGGCTTATTTTTGTTTCTGCTCTAAGCTCATGGGACTTGAAGATAAGGTTTTGAATTTAAAAACGTTACAAAACTTTTCAAAAAAAATGACCAAAAAAAAAGCAGCTTATAAATAAATCAGGCCTCAAACAGGAATATATGATTATAGGGTGGCACATGTACCAACATAAAAACTGGGTCGGGTGAGTTGGGTTAGAAATGAGAATATTCTCACAATCTCATTAAATCACCTGTCTCTTACCAACGAATTGAATATGGGATACTCTGTCACCTTCGCTATTCACGGCTTAGGGTGAACGACTCGTCTATACAGGGTACCTGCTTAATGACCATATTCCCTGCTACTCTTTTTTCAATGCTGCGGTTAGACTGTATCTTGAAATTGTATATGGGTAACTATGGTTACTTGAATTGCAACAGCTCCTAGTTATTAAAGCGTATGATAGAGCATAGAATATGATAATTAGCAATCAGCGTTGAAAATAATGAACTTAAAACAGAATAATACGTGTAAATTTTTATTGCCCATGAGCAAGAAACATTATTTTTGAACCAAATTATAAAATTGATTCACATTAGAATAATCTAAAGATTTTTTTCTTTCTATCAACATCTGATTTAGTAAGTACTAAATCAACTGAATATAATCATAAAACATTTACTAATAAAGCTCCTAAATTCTTTACGGTTTCTTTATGATTTTGTTATCCGTGTATTTTATTTGGATGTAATTTACGAGTAATCATTTCATTAATTTTATATGTTTATGTACTACAATTTCGTTGATTACTACATACAACGTGCATGTTTTTCACGTGGATATTGCAGCAATAAATTCTATGATTGAATTACGTAAATTATGGTTTAGGTTCAAAGTCGTAAGATATACTTTTCCTTGTACTTACTTATACGTGTTTTGAATGAAAGTGTGTATTGAAAGGAAGTGTACGTGAAAGTACCAAAGTAAAATGGTTAATGGTTAAATTTAACAAATAAATATGGCGACTCTCAAATAGGGTACTTGGATTGTCGAACGCACATTATATTTTTAAACGTTAACAAATGGTTTTTTTTTGGATGGATGGTTCGTGAATGGATAGAAGAACTCACGGCCCACCTGTTGTTAGGTAGTCACCGGAGCCCATAGATATCTACAACGTAAATCCGTGGGGCTCAACGCAAATGCACCACCCACCTTGAGATATATGTTCTAAGGTCTCAGTGTAGTTTCAACGGCTGCCCCTTCAAACCGAAACGCACTACTGCTTCATGGCAGAAATAGGCAGAGTGGTGGTACCTGTGGGTGCTACCTACCCGTGTGGAGTCATAAGAGGTCCTACCACCAGTAGATGTTTTAATTTAAATATAAATTTATCTAAATTTAAGTTTTAATTAATTACAGAATGATAAAAATACGCAACATTGGAATTTACCTAATAACCAATGCTGTTTTCGTATAATGTAAATAGCCTTCCCTAAATCGCAATGGGCTGTGTGAGGTTTTTATTTCTCCCTAGTCATACCGTAACCCCGTGATCGTCACACAGTGGACATTTATCGATGCAATCTTGGCGCGTGTGAGGATTCCTTATCTAGATAATGTATTAGGAAAAACACTGGGGATTTTTCCGGCTTTATTATTTCCGTGACACAGATAAACTGTTCGTATTATCCAAACACAAAAGTCAAATCACTATTGGAAAAAATCTCCTACGTATCACAACATTTTTATTGTGAATCGGAATTTTTTGAGGGAATAAAATGAAAAGTTTCGCAAATGAATATTGAAGCTTTAAAAATATGTATATTTAAGAACATGGCTAGGTTTTTTTTCTAATGTTAATATGGTAAATCGTAAGGGCGTACTGCAAAACAGTTTTAGTGAAAGTTTTATTGTTATGCAATTCAATTTGAATACAACTGTCATTTCTTCTACAATGTGACAATATGGTTAAGAAATTAGCAGTTAATTATTAATAGTATTATAATTATATTTTCTTTAGTTTTCGCGAATCTTACATATAATTAAAACTACACTTACGGATCAATGTCGCTGTTATTAATTTCATTGTATAAATAATGACAATTCGAATACTACAAAGTTCTCGTTGTCAGGAACGACTAGGGAGTACATATTCAATTTGATGCCAATATCATATAATACAATGTTATATGTATATAATATATTATTATATACATATGTGGGATGGTAGGGATATTTTCTTTAAAATCTTAATTACAAACGGTTTGAAGGGTGGGGCAGCCGTTGTAACTATACTTGAGACCTTAGAACTTATATCTCAAGGTGGGTGGCGCATTTACGTTGTGGATGTCTATGGGCTCCAGTAACCACTTAACACCTGTGAGCTCGTCCACACATATAAGCAACAAAAAAAAATCACTCGTTACATCTTATTCTCAATCTATACCTCACTGATATTAATATTAATTTTCTTTAAAAATAAATTTTATGTGCCAGTGTGAATTAACGAAAAAATACCGATCATCCCACATATATAATATAATAATTATATAATATAACATAATTCTGTATTTGGTAAATTATAATGTTAGCTCATTATATTGTCAGCTTGACAAACAAATTTACATTGAGAATTGATTTAAATACTGTCAGTCACAATTCTAAAAGTCTCTCTCAGCCGCCAGGACATGACATTGAATATATTTTAATTATTAAATGTATTGAATCAGATTTATATCCTGCTTTTAAACATTAATTTATCGCAAGCAATGTCCTATACTAATAGTTGCGTTCTAATTCACTGCTATTATTATATCAAAGCAATTACATAATCCTTGACCAATGGACTAAAAACCCACAATGCGATATGATTCCGTTTGTATTACTTGTTCAATTATAATTAGTAGTTCACGAATAGCTTGTGCGGATCGGTAATGCTATGCTGCTTATTTCTGCCTTCAATGACACCAGCTTCGATATCCGCTTATTGCCAGGCGGGTCGTGAGCTCGTCCACCAATGTAGCGAATTAAAAAGGATGGAATATATGTTTCTGGTGGTTTACTGGTGGTAGGGCCCATTTGTGAGTCCGCGCGGGTAGGTACCACCGCCCTGCCTACTTCTGCCGTGAAGCAGTAATGCGTTTCCGTTTGAAGGGTGGGGCAGCCGCTCTAACTATACTGAGACCTTAGAAGTTATATCTCAAGATGGGTGGCGCATTTACGTTATAGATGTCTATGGGCTCCAGTAACCACTTAACTCTAGGTGGGCTGTAAGCTCGTCCACCTACCTAAGCAATAAAAAAAAACCACACGTTTCTTTTTTTAAATTTGCGGTTGGATAAGTAAATTCAATTCCCAAATTTGTATGTAAATAAATTGGGCAAATAATTTAATATGGATTAAATAGAATACTAACAATATCAGGAATACGACTATCGTTACAATATATTAGAAAAAACTAACACTGGTAATTGTTATGTAACCGGTTTTGTAATGGAAACAGTTTTCTATATACTCAATGTTATTACGACTAGGTAAACTGAATTCAAACGATCCAAAACAAATTCTATAACTTTACGTGTAAGTTTAAAATTATTTGTACGATCATTACAACAGCAACAGCCGGTATGCCTTTCGTTAAGAACGATTTCCTGACGCTCACAAATGGGAACGAACCGTTGGCTTTTGAAAAAAAATTCAAGGGCAGGTGTCGAAGACCCACAGATTCTTGACCCCAAAATGTCTACGTGACTGTACGAGGCTTGCGGAATCTTGCAGCGTTATTAGTACGTTACCCTGACATTAAAAATGTAAAAGGAATACTAGAAACATCAAATGACCACTAGATAGGCTAGATAGAAACATATTGAGCTCTTTTTTGTAATCAAGAGATCGATTATAAGTCTGGTTTCTGTAGTCTTCATAGAATATGTACTTGTTGATTACAAGAAGACCTCATTATAAAGCTAAGTGAGAAATCTTGTGGGAACGTGTTATATAACTATTTTGTTTCAATAAAGGCTCTTTGTTGAAATGGTTACAATTGTCACTAATAATGCTAAAAGAAAAAAATGAAATTAAGTATATAAGAATAAGAAGTTCCATATCGGACGATGCGGAGGGGTACCCTAACCGGGAAAAAACGTCCGTAACGTAAGATTTTTATTAGTAATGCACACAATGTACGACTTAACTTTGTAATAACGTACAAATTAGTAATGCACACAGTGTACGACTTAACTTTGTAATAGCGTACAAAAATTTACATATTTTAATTATATATTTTTTATAAATCATTGTGAATAAAATAAAGTTGATAACTTTGTAAATTCGTTTTTTTTAATCAATAAAAAAATCATTATAAAAATGTATACCCCAATAATTATTTTCTTTATATCTCGAATAGAACTTAAAATTAATATTTTTATAATAAGGAACTTCATTTCTATCTGGTGTCCCACGACACCACACTTTTATGAAGGAAGGTTTGCTGGTGGCCCGAAAGCCTTTCCAGTTTTACCAGGACAGGTGGGCGAGCTCGGACTCAGTCAGGAGGGGTGGGATTTGCTAACAGTAACCTGAGTGCCTTCGAAGGAGACCTAACAGCGCAAGGGTAACTGGCTTCGCGAATGCACTTACTTCTTCTATATCGTTCCCTCACTGCTGAGGATCGTGACCACATGTGACTTTACTCCACAGTGTTCGATCATGGCTGCATCTACTACCGGATCGAAATTGCGACATAAAACCGCGATTTTATATAGGTATGTATATTTTTAAGAAATTTACTGGTGACATTTTATTAGAAACAAAAAATAATTATCATTTTATATAGCGTATATAACAAGCAAGATGAAACAATGAATAGTTTTAAAGTCAAATCATAAGCTTTTCAAAGCAAAGAAAAAATTAAGATCATTCCAGCAACTTTAACATGATGCTCGCACAAACAATTTTTTTTTATTGCTTTGATGGGTGGACGAGCTCACAGCCCACCCGGTGTTAAGTAGTTATTGGAGCCCATAGATATCTACAACGTAAATGCGCCACCCACCTTGAGATATAAGTTCTAAGGTCTCGGTATAGTAGTTACAACGGCTACCCCAGTCTTCAATCCGAAACGCATTGCTGCTTCACGGCAGAAATAGGCGGGGTGGTGGTAAACTAAAGTACAAAATAAATAAACAGACAGACAAATAATAGGGATTTAGGATCTTATAGTTACACACCTATTTCAGGTTTAAATATACATAAATAAAACCTTTCTAAACTAATAAATGTAACGCTAATTCGCAAATGACTAGCGAAAATGATACCTACTGCACGAGACGAAAACATGATATTTATTTAGCAATAAACGGTAATTGCTATTGCAGTGATTCTCAACCACTGTTCCGCGGCACTTTTGTGTGCCGCCAAATTTCAAAAGTGTGACGCCAAATTTTTCGAATATATAATAATGTTAATATTATTAAATTATATCATTTTAAAAGAAAAATATTTATACATGAATATATATTGAAATCCACAAAAAAAATATTATAGTATATTTTAGTTTATTTCGTATATTAAAATTTTTTGATAAACTATTTATGCAGTATGTTGTAGTAAGTAAATAATTTTTATCTTTTTTTTTTGTGTGCCGCCAAATTTTGAAATCGTTAAATATGTGCCGCAACAAAAAAAAGATTGAGAATCACTGTGCTATTGTTACGGTGACTTGTTCGACTGATGTGTTTTATTTGCGTAAATAGTTGCTGCAGATAAGAAAGTCCGCGCGTAGTTACGTACGTGAAAAGATGTCCACGTGGCATTGATACTGCGTTATATAGTTAGCAGTCTCAGAGTAGCGTAATAACTTATTTATCTTCGTTATAATAATTAACACGTGTGCTTTGTGCTTTTCAATCAACAAACTACTTATTGATATTTTATTTCTAATGAAGACAAAGGTTTGTTTTTGCTACAAACGGGCGACGGTTGAGACCACAATGCTTTTAAATACTTGTGCGGGGTCACAATATACCTCACCCTTTACTGCTCTATCTATATATATAAATATGGGCTGTTCGTTAGTCTCGCTAAAACTCGAGAACGGCTGGACCGATTTGGCTAATTTTGGTCTTGAATTATTTGTGGAAGTCCAGAGAAGGTTTAAAAGGTGGATAAATATGAAAATGCTTGGAATTAAATAAAAATAACAATTTTGTTTTTCCTTTGATGTGTCCCCCGTCGGATGGATTTCTTTTGTTTGTTTTACATTTATTTTATACAAAAGTTTAGGTCTTTTATTTATCGATTGAGGCACTACGAAGTCTGCCGGGTCAGCTAGTTTTACAATAAAATCTGCTTAAGATTATGTTACGTTATTCCTTCATTCCCGGCGACGAATTTGTATATGTATTAAGAGAAAACGGCACCTGGCAACAAAAGCGGCATATTCACATCAATCGATAAGATAAGTCGGGCGTATTAATAATATTAATAAGTATTAATAAGTCCACGGACGCAAAAGTCACACCAGATTGAAACAAAAAAAATTGCTTCCTAGTTAGTAAAGTTATGAAACATTCAACATAACAACATTTCAACTGTTTACAGTAATGGTAGACTGGCCAAAATAGTGCAAGTTATTTTGTTTGAATTTGCGAAAATGACCTTTGAATTATCGCCAAATGCACAATCTGCCAAACGAACACAGACGGCGCTATACGATCCTACATCATTATGTTTACCGTCTGGACCTATTTAAACGTGACAATATCAAATCAGCTGTTGCAGAGAAATAAGACAAGGAAAACACATCTTTATTACCCGACAGCAAAACTCTAATTGCGATATAGGCGGCGTATCAAAAACGTGTCTTCATTTTTTTGTAATGTGTGTTCGGTCAATAAGATGCCAAGAAATATTTGGAACGATATTAATGAGCGTCATGAATCTCTCAAAAATTCCAAAATTTATTAAATACAACTTGAAAAGTTAACTTATTTTAAATGTTACTCGTAAAATCGCAAAAACCATTCAACATGTGTGTTCCGCGTGCGTTAGAAAGATTCTAACCAAAATATGCAAAGAAGACGTCAAATTCTTGGCGATGACATTTGAATGTTGCTGTTAATGACACACCAGGTGGGCTGTGGACGAGCTCCCAGCCCACCTGGTGTTAAGTGGTTACTGGAGCCCATAGACATCTACAACGTAAATGCGCCGGCCACCTCGAAATATAAGTTCTAAGGTCTCAAGTATAGTTACAACGGCTGCCCCACCCTTCAAACCGAAACGCATTACTGCTTCACGGCAGAAATAGGCAGGGTGGTTGTACCTACCCGCGCGGACTCACAAGAGGTCCTACCACAAGTTTCCGAATTCGACATCGTTGGAAATATAAAACTATTTTCATACCTATGCTACTTATAAGATTATTAATGCTTGTTACTGCAACAGAACATTTATGTGTTACAGGGTCAACGTAATCGGAAACAGTAATTCATATCAAAACTGCGATACCATACAATAGTATACTGTTCGTCATTCATAAAAGCTATAATTTATAGGCATCTGTATCTTAATTGATATTAAACATGCTTTACCGTTACATCACATTGACGTCAAAGACATTTGATATATACAAAAGGAATTAGGTCGGCTTCCTATTTTCGACCATTTTACGCATCTATCATTTTCTTAGATGTATAGATTAACAAATTTCGCGATGCATCCAATTCGATTAACTGCACACGATTTTGTTTCTTATTCGTATTAGGTACAAGAAAAGGTGTGATATGCCATTTTAATTGGTAAATTTCGAAAAAGTTTGTCGAACTGTTCGCGTTTTGTCCTGAATTGAATATCAAAGGTGTAATAGATCAGCGTAACGTTTTTAGGTCACCTATATTGAAAGTAACCGGATATGGAACGTGTTTTCAATCTGTGTTTCTCCGAAGCACGCCCTGATATGTGATTTAAGAATATTTTTACATTAAACAACTAATAATAGAAAAATACGAATTCAAACTGATCATACAAGTTTTTTCTTTATGTAGTCTAGATTCATATCGATATTCCTTCATACAAATATTAATGAAATCAATACTTAACAAATGATTGTCGTTTACTTTTCAAGGTTCTTTGATATTAAACCTAATTTGTATTACATTTGTACAAAATAATTAAAATTAAAATTTAATTGGAATATTTAAATATTCGTTAGGAGTACAATACATTGAAGTAAATTTTTATTTTATGTATTAAATTTTTTAACAAAAAAGTATGGTTCAAATATTCGATTTTTTTTAGTGAAACATTTCTTGGGTCATACTTGATATTAATAACTCTTCTTCTTCTAGTCCTTATCCTGCAACATGAGGTCGGCGCAGGATGTCCTCTGTTTCCATTCAGGCCTATCATACATTTTATACCTTTCTCTCGCATATCCTATTTAGAAGTCGTCGTGGCCTAAAGGATAAGACGTCCGGTGCATTCGTATCGAGCGATGCACCGGTGTTCGAATCTCGCTGGCGGGTACCAATTTTTCTAATGAAATACGTACTCAACAAATGTTCACGATTGACTTCCACGGTGAAGGAATAACATCGTGCAGTAAAAATCAAACCCGCAAAATTATAATTTGCGTAATTACTGGTGGTAGGACCTCTTGTGAGTCCGCACGGGTAGGTACCACCGCCCGGCCTATTTTCTGCCGTGAAGCAGTAATGCGTTTCGGTTTGAAGGGTGGGGCAGCCGTTGTGACTATACTGAGACCTTAGAACTATATCTCAAGGTGTGTGGCGCATTTACGTTGTAGATGTATATGGGCTCCAGTAACCACTTAACACCAGGTGGGCTGTGAGCTCGTCCACACATCTAAGCAATAAAAAAAAAATAAAAAAAAAAACACATAACAACTTATTTAGCCTTTTTAACCCTTTGAGCGCGAACCGTCGACGGATCGACTATCTATTAATGCATATAAAGTGCGGAGCGTCGGAATACCGATTATTGCGCAGTTTGTATACAGGTATTAGGTATCGACCTGTAAGGACAAGTCTCAGTGCGCACATGTTTAACGTTTTTAATAAGCTAATAAGATTTATAAATAACCATTTAAAATTATTTTTCTGTGAATTTAGCATTTATTTTTAAACTGTTTTTTGGGTTACAGTTTTTTATAAGGGAGCTTTTTTCAAAAATCCTTTATTAATTTCTCCAAAATATGTGAAAATAAGTTCAGCTAAAAGAGTTAAAACAGATCTTCCTACATTACCGTCGACTTTCATACCCAGGGTATTTTCGACCATAATAATATAATCATCCTCTCTATGCACAGCTCCTAACATGACAGCCTTTCACTCTTTATTCTCTCTGTCAAGGCGCTACTTTACAAAACGATTACAAATATTATTCTTAATAAGGTCGCATTTAAAAAGCACTTAAATTCTTTCGATAAATAAGCCGTGGTTGTAAGTACTTAGATAAGTTCCGTAAAAGGAAATCACTACGGAATTTTGTTGGCGAATAACGAGTTTCGTTTATAAATTGAATTTATTTTAATTAATTAAAAAAAAAAACCGAACAGAACGGATTCAAGTGTACAATTATACATATTTTTACATTTGTCGCTTACATTAAGTTACTAGGCAGACGAGAATTTCTTTTTGCTAGCCATTTTTTTATAAGTGTTAGAATTACAAACATAGTTTTATGTAATAAGATAGAACTGCTTAGTGACATCATGACATCTTTCACTGCTTAGACAAGAAACTCATTTCATTCCACGTAAACGCTTTGGTATTTATAAATAAAAGATAACACGTTATACTGTATTTTTATTTCCGCCTGGTTACGACATATTAAGACTAAATATATATTTTTAAAGTATAAATGAAAACAACAAAATGGAAAGTAAATGTAATTTACTTCCACCATTTATAAGCTGTTTTGAATCGTTTTCTATAATTCAAATTGCGTTCAATCGCATAAAGATATTGTAGAAACAAAAAAAAAAAATTTACACATAATCGTTTGCTCGATGTAGGAATCGATCCCACGACCCTCAGCGCAAGAGTCAGAGGAACTAACTACCGCACAATCGAGCCAATTTTTTTTTTCATTTTTTTTTTATTATATGGGTGGGTGGACGAGCTCACAGCCCACCTGGTGTTAAGTGGTTACTGGACCCCATAGACAACGTAAATGCGCCAACCATCTTGAGAAATAAGTTCTAAGGTCTCAGTATAGTTACAATAGCTACCCCACCCTTCAAACCGAAACGCAAAAATTATCTACATATAATACTGCCGTGAAGCAGTATTATATGTAGATAATTTTTAACGTAGCAACAAAGATTTTAACGTACCTACAAACCTTATCGCAACGTGTGTGGTAGGTGTAGTACCTATTATTAAAGTGTTGCTAGTTACAAAACGTAATGTTAGATGCGCGATGAACGTCGAGGTCAGAACATTATCTATTTCTATTTCTCACAATAAATGTTTTTAAATTACGAACATAAAGCCATTTCGTAATACGATCGCTTTTTTTTTTAAATGCAATTTGATAATAGACTGCGTGTTTTACTACAGTATAAATTGTAATTTTTGTATAATATTTGCTCAAAACGAGTCGTACGGATTATTCTTTACTGGACTTGTTTTTTTTTATTGCCCGTGTAGGCACACCTGATGGTGAGCGGCTACCGTCGCCCATGGACGTCAGCAAAGCCAGGGTCGGAGCCAAGCCGCTGCTTACCATATTTTTTTTTTTTTCGGGTAGAGGGCCGAACCTCCTACGAGGTCCCCGAGCAAAAGGGGCGCGCGCGGTATGTGAGACTCAACGATCTGCATGGTGTTGTGAGCAGAACACGGGCCCAAGGATTTTAGGGCCCACCCACTAAACGACTCCCCTGCACTCTTACACCCGACGTCCTATCCCCTCCGAGGTCAGAGCCCGGATGAGGTAGCCGCTGCTTACCACAGATAAGATTTTTTTTTAATAATAAATTATTTAGTCCGTTAACATTGATAGGTGAATTTATATTTAGAATTTTTGAAATATATCAAAATAGGATATATTTTTTTTTTATTATCGATAACACTAAAGTTAGTCAATAGTTACTACAGGAACAAAGAAAGTTTCCTCACAGACAAAGGAGATAATTGTACTTAAATCTTTATCAGTCCATATTGGAATATAGATAGATTGGATAGATATAGGTAGATGGAATATAGAAAAATATAAGCATAATTCTTATTAATATTGAATCTATTATACGTGACAAGCTTGTAATTACAACATGGTTGTTACCTACACAAAGAATACTGACGTTTATCAAATGCTCATCTGAACTATCTATTCATTCAAATCTAAACAAATATTTTCTTTTAAAATGTAGGCACCTCTTAGTTTGACCGCTAGTATGAATGTACCTTTATATCATTTTTAAGCAAGGTAACAATTAAAACGAGCAATTCGACCAAAAAGATTTTGTATACGATTTCTTTGAAGTTTGTTTGGTGTAGTCCGAAGAAAATAAATCTTGTTATCCTGTTTCTTAAAATCTAAATTAGTTGGATCAGTGTCAAATGTAGTTTTTCACTTCTCGTACTCAATTAAGACCTTATTTATAAAAGCGGTGTAGTGTAATGGAAAAAATAACAGCGTATTTTTTCATGTATAATATTAATCAAATTCAAATGCAATTAAACAATACGATTTAGAGACACACTGAGTTTTACCACTACATTTTGTTTTATTGTTGTAGAGAAGAAATTTACGTCAATGTACAACAGGCGATCTCTTCTCTCGATCTTTAAGCCCTAGTCAAATATCTATCTTTGTTTATCTTATATTATAAGATTTTTGTTTCTCTTCTTCTATTTTATTTCAGTTTACCGAAACTACGAGTCGACAGGTGTGAATTACAAGACAAAGCCCATCTGTTCTTTATCAAGACCGCATAGGAGTGAACAGATTTACGATTATTTAAGTACTAAAAGAAACAAATTAAGATAATCCAGAAAAAAAACCCATAAAAAAGTCGTAAAGTCATAAAGCTGCTTCTGTTATCGTGAACGACCACGAATATTTTTTACGACCACGTCGACTTTCACGTGGAACAAGTAAACAATTAAAAAGTAGTTCATTGTTACATAAACAAAAGATAGATAATGATCATTGTAAACCGACACTTACGAAACAGGAATTAAGATTGATGATAGAACAACTCGTGTAACGCATGGAGAGCCGCGTGATGGCCAATAGAATAGAACAATTGAAGACATTAATTAATCTTGTGAAATTCACAACTCTTCAAATACACGTGATCTTAGTAATCGTAAAAAAGATGTGCTATCCAAATAATCATCGCGATTCTCTTGAAATCATCTTACTGTACCAGCCGTTTCAGACTTGTAATAATGACTTTTTTATTTATTGGAAGGAAGTCCCTTATGGGACGATGCGGACCCTCACCAAGAAAGAACGTCCGTAACGTAAGATTTTTATTATTTATGTATAGTCTTAGTATGATGGCTATACAGTGTCTATTGTATAGTCTACTTGATGACGGTTATTATTATTATTCATAATTATGAATAACTGTTTCTTTGTATATTATTATTATGTATTTTTTATAAATCATTGTGAATAAAATAAAGTTGATAACTTTGTAATGTATTTTTTATTTTATTTTTTTATTATTAATAAAAAAATCATAATAAAAAATGTATACCCGAATAATTATTTTCTTTATACTTCGAAAAGAATCTAAAAAAAAAAAAAATTTCTTATAATAAGGAACTTCGTTCCTATCCAGTGTCCCACGACACCACACATCTTTTTTTGTAAGCTGATTACAATGACAAACTTAAGAGCGTGTAACTATATTCCCATTGTGTCTATCCGGAATTTTTTCAACATCGAACGCCTGATGAAGACAGCCTGAAAAATGACGAATAATTTACGCTCTATTATTATTCGCTATAGAAAATTAAATTTAACGGACAAGCAAAGGCAAACAATATGCACTTGAGCTATATATATTAGTCCAACCTTATCACAACACTTAGCCCACTGAGTTTCTCGCCGGATCTTCTCAGTGGGTCGCGTTTCCGATCTGGTGGATTAGCACTGGCCTAAGCAAGAGCAGTACTTCGATGGATCGGGAGGATCCGTAATGACGTGTTTAGAGCCGATTTTTGTAGTTTACCTGAATATTTGACAAACTTGGATTTAGCTGCCTTTGATTTGATAGGCCTCAATTATTCGTAAACAATAATTTTTAGTAGGCAAACGAAGGAAGGACATATTCAAAGGTTAATGAACTTCGCAATGACGTACATTTTACCAAAAAATTTGCTTGTTAATTTATAAACGGGTTTTCAAGATTAGGCCAAATAAATTAAATGTCATCAGGAAAATGTTTCAGAATATGTTTATATTAAATTTGTTACTTGAAGCGATATTTGTAGCAACGTTTTTTTTTAAATGTATTCATAATGTTTTTCTACTGTGATCATATATATTTGCTTGTGTAGTTGTATTTTAAAATGCTGTTTCACAATCTTTTAATCATTTATTTATGTACACACAAAGAAGAAGACAGAGTAATAGGAAAAATATGTACAAAGGCACTGCTTATTTCTTTAAGTAATCTCTTCCAGCAGACCTGCGAGAGGATTATGAGAATAATAATTAAAAGCGATGAGTGTGTGTAGAACAGTTAAAATAACAAATACAACATGAGAATTATAGTAATGCACATACACATAGCAAATATTGTTAAAGTTGAATACAAAATATTATAAGTAACACAGTATATACGAATCATAATTGTTGTATAATATTTCTTTCGAGTTTCGCGACTCGCATACGTAACAAACTGCGTAATAAACTATTTTTACTGCTTAATCTCGTTTCTGAGACCACACAAACTATGGAGCATTCAAACAAAGTTGACAGTGTTGACTCACAATACGACATACCAGTATATGCAATCACTAAAGACTATCTATTTGAGGCACTAAGCAGGCATCATTTTGGCGGGGTGGGACAACCTTTATGCAACGCAATTGGGAGATAGACTTTATGTCTCAAAGCGGCATTTACTTTTTGAGGTCAGGTGAGACGTTCACTTGACTGCCGAATCTGTATATTAATATGTGAAGCAAAAACTTTGTACCCCTTTTTACGAAAATTGCGCGGACGGAGGAGTATGAAATTTCCCACGCATATAGAGAATATAGAGAAGGAATGCAGAATGTTAATATTTTTTTTTAATTATGCATAAAAAATACATTAAATTTATATTAAAAAAAAATACACTTTA
Source organism: Bombyx mandarina (assembly GCF_030267445.1). Lineage (NCBI taxonomy): Eukaryota > Metazoa > Arthropoda > Insecta > Lepidoptera > Bombycidae > Bombyx > Bombyx mandarina. The sequence continues at coordinate 4,711,855 of NC_143216.1, forward strand.
ATTTTTTTTATTTTTTTTTTCGCATGTATTTGACACACACGCAGGTATACTATTTATTTATTGTCAAACTTTTCTTATTGCTTATAGTCTGTGGTCTAATTGAGAATAGATTGTTTGTTTTTATTAATATTTTTTATAGTATATATAGTCTTGGCGAAATCTGTGATTATAGAAGTATAATAGTCTTTAACAATAAAATCATAATAGCGTACAAACTTATAATTTCAATCAATTGTAGTCGAATTTCGACTACCAGGGGATCACTAGTAATAATAAAAATGCCAATCTCTCATCTAAAATATAGACGGTATAATACAGAGAGGACGCTGTTACACACTGAATCCCTTACTATTCTTCTACGACACCCAAAGGAAGAGAGATACCTACAGTAAGAGATGCTGTGTTGCTATTCTATGTCTACAACATCTAATAAAATATTTCATGCTATAGCGTTCGATTGATTAGGTTTATCGACTTCTATACCCACAAGGTATCGCCCGATAGCAACGCTACAATAAACATTACATGATCGTTTTGTATTACAATGCAATAAAAAATCCCTCAGTATCAAATCCCGACTTATCTCTCTTGTTATGCTTTTGAAACTTTCGCACGTCATGATTTCAGAATAAGTTAGGCCTTAATCACACCGACAAACATTATTTTACTCTTTATTCAAAGTTACATTTGAAACTCACTATTTTGTTTAATACAAATAGTATGCGTGTTAAAACTTTGTAGATTAAAATAAAAATCCGAAACATGACAATTTATAATATCCAATTATAATTTTAATTAACTGACTGACAGAAAACACGCAACTAAAGCCGAAATTTGAGTAACATTCCTTTGACACTTTTCTCGGGATTATTAATACCATCTTTAAAGCCATAGAAAAGTACAACCGTTACTAATGTACATGTACAATAATATAATTGTTGGCAACACAATATATTATACACGGTGTGTTTATTTTTATTTATTTATTAAGTTGCACCAACAAAGTGATCATCAATACAAAACATTGAACAATTGACAAAAGTTCATGGCAGATGTCACCTCAATTATAGGTGCAATCGACAGTGCATTAACATAAAAAAAAAAATATATATACAGCTAAGATTTTTTAAGTGGTAACATTGTTAGCACTCTCTTCATTTTCCTTCCGCATGAATTTATATAGAAAAATAAATTGAATGAATTTATATAGAAAAATAAATTAATATTATAGTGACCTCAGTGATTTTTATTGATTCAAATTCCTGCCGCAATCTAGAAACCAAGATACATATTATGATTCTAATATATGTTTTTTAAATATTTTAATTCTATATTCAATTTTGTAGCATTAAGAACTGCGAAATTTTATTGAGTTTTGATTGAATGATTTTCCTGTAAGTCCCGTTTTGTTTTGAAAATTTTATAAATGCAATTACGTCTAATTCATTAGGGTTCGTGACGTCATCAGTCTACTCGTCAGAGATAAATACAATTTTATTATGAACTGTCCTCATTTAATGAAATAAGAATACATTTAATTCGTACCTTGAACTTGAACTACGCGTGAGTAAGGTACAACGTGTGTTGGAAGTTTATCCTTGTATATTGTTATCAATACCTACATTTATTTGAAATGATTTATATATATGTATAAATTGTAGAAAAATCTTTTGCATTTTAATATATTATTATTTAGCATTAAAGTTTATAATGAATAAATAAATTATAAGGTTTTTTTTATTGCTTATATGGGTGGACGAGCTCACAGCCCACCTGGTGTTAAATGGTTACCGGAGCCCAGAGGCATCTACAACGTAAATGCGCCACCCACCTTGAAATATAAGTTCTAAGGTCTCAAGTATAGTTACAACGGCTGCCTCACCCTTCAAACCGAAAGCCATTACTGCTTCACGACAGAAACAGGTAGGGTGGTGGTACCTACCCGCGCGGACTCACAAGAGGTCCTACCAATAAAACAACGAAAAAAAGAAGTACTGATATTAAATACTTAGAAGCTAGAAGTACACAACGCTCAGGTTATATTTTAAAATTAATCCAGCAAGAGCTCCAACTAATTGTCATGAAAAACGGAACTCCGCTTTGTTGCAGTAAATAAACTGTTGTAGATTTTTACGCTTACTACAATTTTTCATCATCATCATCATCAGCCTGCGGCAGTCCACTGCTGGTCATAGGCCTCCCCCAAAGCTCGCCACTGAACCCGCTCTTCGGTTCTACGCATCCAGCTACAGCCAGCTGCCTTGCGCAGGTCGTCGCTCCATCTAGCAGAAGGGCGTCCTACACTACGTTTGCCGGTTCGCGGTCTCCACTCCAGAACACGTCTACCCCAATGGTTATCGGTTCTGCGACATATGTGACCAGCCCACTGCCACTTCAGCTTACTAACTCTGCGAGCTATATCGATCACTTTGCTTTTACAATTTTAAGATAACTTTGATTGACAACCAATCGTAATAGTATTTATTTTCTATAGTTTTCATGAGTCATAGACATAATTAAAATTACTTTTGTATACATTTAATATATGTAAGTATGTATGTCAGTCTTTGGTAACCATAACACCATAATTTGGAGTCGGACGACCGTTCATGATTTGTTCAGCTATTTCTTATTATAAAAAAAAAAGAATTTCGCATCGAGAAAAATCTAGAATGGCCTAATAAATAATATGCGTCAAATATACGTCAAAGCGTCGATAAACTAAACTTCAGCCAATCCAATCCTCTTTGAATAAACAGTCAAAATAGAAAACAGCGCGGCTGCAGTTTGTTTAATCTGGCCTCCGTGCCGAATATGAATGACGTCTTGTTTATTTTAAAACTGTCGCCTCAGACAGTCTGGCGAATCAGGACTCTTGTGGATCTTCTGAAATCAGTCGTAAAAATGCCGCACACAAGTGAAATATGGGATAATAAAAGTTAAATGACGCTAATACCGAAATTCTAAGAAAAATCGTATTTTTTTAAATTGTTCCGAAAATTTCTCGACGCGTCAAACCGACTAACGACCCAACGCTTTTCTTCTATGTGAATAATTTGAAATGCCAGTAGAACGTTTTTCTTTTACGAGATACTTCCTCACTGAAGCGACCTCATTGCCCGGCCTCAATGGTTTCAAGTATGCTGTAAACATTTTGATAGTGCAACGCGATCATGATTTATGAGTCCTATAAGTGCACTGCAAGCATCGTTATTTATCGATTTTAATTCTTACGCGTTCACGATTTGTTTCTCACATAATACGTATCAGGAAGCAATATTAAATCGTTCTTAAAATCAGTTCCTGGTTTACTTATAAATATAACATAACCAAGTAAAACTAGTTTAGCTTGTTTGTGGAATTCTATAACGGTGGAGAAAACGGGGTTATTTTTATCAGTAAAATTCTTAAGATTTCGCAACATTTACAGAAAAATATCAGATCTATTATTATTATATTATTATGAGAAAGTCAAGTAATCTTTTAAGATTTGCTCACGTTAACGCAGAAAAGTTTCTTGAACCAATGAAGACTAATCAAAATGATGTCTCTTCGATTACGTTTAAGGAAATTGAATATAAAAAAAAAACAATCCATTATGTGTTATTCCGTAAACACACCAGAACCGAATTCAATTGTTCAATAACTTGTATACGGTTATACCTACTAATAAATCAACATTGACGTCATTGGAAGCCAGGAACCCTGCAATTTTGTTGCGGCAACGGCCATAAGCCATTTCATTTGTGTTGTATTGTGAACGCGTGTTCCAAATTATTCTATTTTCAACGCTCAATATAACGATGGTTTTAATAAATTGGCACTGTTACTGTTTTAATACTAACTAGTGGTCCCCCGGTAATCGAAATTCGACTACAATTATTAATTAAAATTATAAGTTTCAACATTATTATGGTTCTATTGGACTTTACTTCTAAAATCACAAATTTCACCAAAGCTATACGATAGACAAATAATATTAAAGACAAACAATATTAATCTATTCTCAGTTTGACCATAGACTTTAACAATAAACAAAAGAGTATATATGCTTGTGTGTGTCAAATACATGGTAGTGTATAGCATATGTATAGCGTAATGTTTTTTTATTGATTTAATGTATTTTTTATGCATAATTTAAAAAAAAGATTAACATTCTGTACTCCTTCTCCATGTTCTCTATGAAATTTCATACTCCTCCGTCTGCGCAATCTTCGTAAAAAGGGGTACAACATTTTTGCTTCACGTATCAATATATAGGTATATCTCCATTTTCATTACCGATCACGTTGCTAGTCACGCGTCTTGTAGACTAGTAAAGATCCAGTCACGACAATTTACGTGTTTGTATCTTATACCTTTACCCTATAATATATATGCATATTACTGCAGTAATTGATTGTAGATCGATATTTTTGGATTGGAACTGGATATCTTCCTATATATATATACAACGAATATATACCCGACGAATAATAAAACTATTTTTCTTAATTGAGGGCAACTAACCACTTTAAAGACACAACAAGATGGCGTTATCAAAAATAATCTATTGATTGTTTTACGCTATGGGATGAAACATTATCAATCCAATTTTCAACGTATATGCAATTCAATACAACATTGACGAAAAACCTATTAAATTTAATTACTTACACACGTTTACTGGGTAATGTCTGCATATTAAGTATGGTGGTACATAGATGCTTCCACGACTTGACATTTATTAAATTGACAACTTCTACTTGAATGGTTTTGAGGATATTTTTTTATTTTAAAATCATTTTCAAGATGTAATTAATTTATCTATAGCCTTTAAATTTGGTGCTAATTAACTAAAGCTCTTGAGTCTCCTGTCACGTAAACGAAAGTCCAAATCAAACAGCGAAACTTAAATATATGAATAGTTTCTAAACAGCAAAGCAATGTAAATGTTGAAATCGTAAAAAAGATATACATAAGAAATTCGAAATACCATAGAATTAGGTATAGCTATTAAATTTAATAGTCCATGGTAATATTATAATAGCAAAATTAAACTGTGTACTAATTCGCATCAGTTGCGATATGGCTAGACATGTTAATTTTTTTTTTTTTTTAAATAATTAAGTTTCGGAATTATTTGAGTCAGATTCTGACTCAATAAAAATCAAAAAAGTCTTAGATTCTGAAGCACATTTAGGTCTTTCGTGCTTTCTTCATCGGAATTTTCATCGCGCTAAGCCCTATGCTGATTTAATCTTACGTGGGTTCAAACACCATACACACTAAACATTTTTATGATGTGATACTCACAATATCGACTATAAAAATGAGATTGATGTAATAAACGTTGTTTTTAAATCAAAACTATATCATAAATATGTTAGACGGTTACGCGTACAGTGGAATTTTAACAGAGATTTCGAGAAATTGTTAAAAAAAGCAAATGTCGGATTAATATTGTACCGTATTTCAAAATAATATTTACTTTCAAAGAGATATTATTATAAAACTCTTCAGACTGCGCGTCTGCGTGTTTTCGGATCGTGTTTACATTTTGTACACGGTACACTACATGATTTATCTGTGCCTGTGTAACAATTTCGTGTGTGAATCACTATTTCGAAATCGATATTTTCATTGCGAAATGAATGATATAAATAAATAAAGCGATTGTTGTATTTCAGTTTTGTTGTGCAATTTTATCCATAACTACCCAGCTCTTCCACAGTACGCTAAAACTATAATATAATATTATACAATGATTGTGTATGTGTATGTATTGTTTATAATTGGTTTTTAGCTATGAAATTACCGTTTTAAAATACTGGTTCTTTTTTTATTGCTAGATGTGTGGACGAGCTCACAGCCCACCTGGTGTTAAGTGGTTACTGGAGCCCATAGACATCTACAATGTAAATGCGCCACACACCTTGAGATATAAGTTCTAAGGTCTCAGTATAGTTACAACGGCTGCCCCACCCTTCAAACCGAAACGCATTACTGCTTCACGGCAGAAATAGGCGGGGCGGTGGTACCTACCCGTGCGGACTCACAAAAGGTCCTACCACCATGGCTATTTAAAATTTAATTACGTACGGCTGGTAAATCTAAATTCGAATAATTTTATTTCAAAACTGTTATATTATCTTTTCAAACTCAATCATTTGTTTATTGAATAATATTTTCTTTTCACTACTTGTACCTTCTTCATCAATATGGACACGAGTGATTACGTAATACGAGGTAAATATAGAGATCTCTGATACTATTATACTATGAACTCCCTTCTTAATATAAATATACAAAGACAAAACAGTTGAATTCACCCACTGAGTTTCTCGTCGGATCTTCTCACTGGGTCGCGTTTCCGATCCGGTGGTAGATTCAGCGAAGCATTTTTAAGGGCATGGTTCACAATCTCTCTTAGAGTGAGGCCCTTGAGCTCCCCTATGAAACCCGTGAAACTGGAATAGCTCCACGAGGCTACTAGTCACTGGATAGGAAATCGAAAAGAAAAAGTCGAGTGCCATTTTCTCTTTACCAACCGATTTTATCGACGAATTTTCATTCCTTTATTAATTTAGTAGACATGGACTGGCTTTGCTATTTTTCTGTTTCAAATTGACAAAAACTAAGCAGCCAAGCCAAAAAGAAAATGTACTACGCACGATGAATCGGAATCTTGAGGGGTCAGTAATTATGACTGAATTCCGATGATGCGATTTATAAGTAATTTATGTATTAAAAATCTATCTATTGTAGTAGTGGTAGGGCTTATTGTGGGTCGGGTCCGGTAGATATCACCATCCTACTTAAATCCACCTGGAAGCAATCATGCGTTTCGCTTTGAAGGGAGCAGCTGTTACTGTTATGTATTTAATACAAATGTTCACGATTGACTTCCACGGTGAAGGAATAACATCGTGTAATAAAAATCAAACCCGCAAAATTATAATTTGCGTAATTACCGGTGGCAGGACCTCTTATGAGTCCGCGCGGGTAGGTACCACCGCCCTGCTTATTCCTGCCGTGAAGAAGTAATGCGTTTCGGTTTGAAGGGTGGGGCAGCCGCTGTAACTATACTTGAGACCTTAGAAGTTATATCTCAAGGTGGGTGGCGCATTTACGTTGTAGATGTCTATGGGCTCCAGTAACACTTAATACCAGGTGGGCTAAATAATAAAAAAAATTAACCTGGAGAGGTTGGGTAGTGGCATTTAAAAAGTACACAATTACAAGCGACAATTGATTTTTCAATACATATCGACTTGTTTCTCAGAATATCCAAGCCTAATAACGTGATTTCTCAATCGAATCGCCCCGCGACCGCCTTCGAAAGATCTGCAATATTCATTGTTAATGCGTTTCATAATACGTAATTCTCAAGACAATTGATTGATGACAAATGAACGAATTGACATTGATTTTCCTTTCATTGTGAATCATGATGAAACGTGACAAAATGATGTTGTTTGCGCTCCGAGCGCCGGGAATTGCTAATTCACGGTCCGTCTGGTATTGAGCGGTTACTTTACCATCGCACCGCCCGCCACCGGAGTAGATTTCATCCATACTACCTGGAGCCACTGCGGTCATCCACAGTGCGTTTCCAGAGATCTTTTTTGCCACGTACTATCCGGCTATGGAATGAGCTCCCCTCCACGGTGTTTCCCGAGCGCTATGACATGTCCTTCTTCAAACGAGGCTTGTGGAGAGTATTAAGCGGTAGGCAGCGGCTTGGCTTTGCCCCTGGCATTGCTGAAGTCCATAGGCGACGGTAACCACTCACCATCAGGTGGGCCGTATGCTCGTCTGCCTACAAAGGCAATAAAAAAAAATGTCTTTCGGAAACGAATAAAAAATTTATGCAAACCGATACATTTATTTACTACAACAAAACAAATTGTTTGTTTTAGTTGCTTAAAAATAAAATCTTTGTACAATTAAATTGAAATTCATTGTAGCAATTTACGACACGTGTCGGCTACGTGTTCTCTGCAAGTTTGTTCACCTGTTTGTTTGTATGCTCCTTAGTGAAAGTTCGTTGACTCTAAACGAAAACGGTCCTCGGTTTAATTTTATCGCACGTATATAAGAAAGAGCATTTGGAGCAAAGCGGCGGTCTTTGAACGGTCTAACTAGATTTCGTATTTAGTTCGTCCCGATTTTTATTATAGCTACTAATGAAACAAAAACAAAACTCTCTACGATACTCTGCAGAAGAATATAAGAAATTTGATTCGTGTTAACAAATCAGGCATTGCAATACAAGAGATTTAAAGTTTGAATTTATACTAAAATATAAATCTACAGTGGTTTTTACGGATGTTCCGTTATAACTACTGAACCATGCATTCGATTGACTTGAAATTTGGCATCCATGTAGAGAATACATGTACTTAATGGATAGGCTAATATTTATATGAGTGTTGGGCTCCCTAATAATAATAATGACAATAAATAATAATGTTAATTTTAAATGGCCAGCGAAGCGGGCGAGTACGGCTAGTAGCTACTAAAATTTTAAAGAGTCACATTATTTGATGGATTATTTAGATTTTGTACCTACTGACGTCATAGGTTATGTGCGACGTCAAACTAAAACTAAGATTGTTGTGTTGTAATTAAGATCCTAAATGTATTTTTTATTCCTTCAAAATCCCCCAAACATGAGGATGAAGGCTCAGCTGTATTGTATAATTAAATCTTTCAAACTGGAATCTATGACTGATTCGCGGCAGAAATAGGCTCGCTGATGGCATCCGTGTGGGTTCATACCATGGCCTTCCTACCCTCTTGGATTTTCCTTCATCATCAGCCTGTATTCTCCACTGTTGGATGTAGGCTTCTCTCATAGCCGCCACACTGAATGGTCCTTTGCCTTCCGTACCAAATCTTTTCCCGCGTGTCTCCGCAAGTCATCAGTCCACCGGGGGGAACACCCAAAGCTGCGCTTACCGATACTTCGGATTTTCCTTACAACTACAAAAATCTACTTTTTGTATGACAAGGTGACATTCGATATAATTAAACAATCACACGTCACATTTTAATCATGAAGTCGAGACAAATAAACCGGATTTATGAAAAAAAATTAGATTCTCCTTTAGTTCATTGCGAAAATATATAAGTATATGAACAGAAAATTATTGTGTTTTCCTTATTTGATAAAGAACTCTGTATTTTACCTACGAACACAAATTTAAATTTTTATAATTTTTTTATTGCTATAAATTACTACATTATTTTGAATCTTTCCTTGATCTTAGAAGCAAACCGAACATCGAGTGTTACAACGCAAACAACGTAATCAAAATACGTAATCAAATATGTAATTAAATACTTTTTATTACCACTTAATCTACACAAAGTCGGCGTGACCTAAAGAATAAGACGTCCGGTTCATTCGTATCAAGCGATGCATCGATGTTCGAATCCCGCAAGCAAAGTACCAATTTTTCTAATGAAATAATTTATTTTACAAATGTTCACGATTGACTTCCGCGGTGAAGGAATAGCATCGTGTAATAAAATCAAGCCCACAAAATAAATATTTGCGTAATCACTGGTGGTAGGACCTCTTGTGAGTCCGCACGAGTAGGTACCACCACCCTGCCTATTTCTGCCGTGAAGCAGTAATGTTTCAAAATGATACAAATTATTTCGCAGTTACTACACGTCCCAAATGTCACCATTGACGTCACGGCGACGAGAACGATTAGCCAAATATAAAATACTACGTATCGTATATTTCACACACGGGCGCACATTAGAAAGATGCGTAATAAAATTATGCCTGTAAAAATTCATGGTTGATTATTACAAATGATTGTCTCATTATTATTTATGGTTTATTTCAATGATAAATTTTTTCATACCTATATGGGTGAGTAGATGAACTCACGGGGCTCTAACCTGACGAATTTGCTAACACTAGCCATAGCAATAGCAGTGCTTCGCAGAATCAGTAATGCAAGCTCGCTTTTATCTATGATCAGCAACCATTTGAAGGATCTCAGAAAAAGCAGCTGAGTGAAAATGAAAAATGTTTGTATGTTATATTGCATACTATTAAATAGCCTTACTATTTATTATTATACTTGAGATGTATAAATAGATGTGTAAGTACAATAGATAGTACACAGTACGATACTACGTATTATTGTAATATTGGTAGGTAGTACTGAAGATTCTATATCGGAAGATATCGATATCCAGTTCCAATCCAAAAATATCGATCTAAAATAAATTACTGCAGTAATATGCATATATATTATAGTCAAACAGATCTCGAACACAGAGTACAACATCTAAAAACGATTACACAACAAAATTAGACTGCAGCTATGCGTTCTAAAAGAATATGATACATAAATAGTCTGGCAACAGATATAGGGCGCTTTTGACGTCATCGCCAACCAAACAACTAAATGCACTGGGCCCTTCTATTTGGCCACGTGTGCTCTAAATACGATTTATCGCTTTCCGTTTTAATATGCTTTCAAGAGAATCAGATAATATACTGTAATATAAAAAAAGATGTGTGGTGTAGAAGGACATGGGATAGCAACGAAGTTCCATAAAAATATTAATTTTAAGTTCTATTAGAGGTATAAAGAAAATAATTATTCGGGTATACATTTTTTATTACGATTTTTTTATTGATAAAAATAAAAATAATCGCAAGGGTCAATCACTCCGCAGTGCAATGAAGCAGCCTCGCCCTGGGGGAACCGCCTGCATGAGCACGGTATCCCCTACGCCAGGTAAGTATGATTTAGCAAGAGAAATACGAGAACGTGTATCAATTGTGTAACATATCGTCACCGCGATTCAGGAATTGTTGAATTTACGTGCATCGACATCTGTTCATAACAAACTAAATAGAAAAAATCTTAGGTTACGGACGTATTTTCCCGGTTAGGGTACCCCTCCGCATCGTCCCATAAGAAAATTCGTTCCAAAAAACCACATTCCGTATAGTTTGTTCCATAAGTATTCAAATTTCCACATAATCAAATAAATAGTAGCAATCCAAACATCTGTTTCCTCTAAATATTTCCGGTAGCTTTTGTATTGCTGTTTTGCTTATAAGAATCTTATCGCTAAAAGCGATCTCGTCCATACACCCAACGGACAGGCAAAAATAATCAAAAGATAGATTCACTGCGGAGTACAGCTAATTCGAAACATTTTGATTCAATGTTACAAACGCAATCATGTCAATAAGTAAAAACATAATAACTAGATACCATCAGGCAGTTATCAAAAATTTTAAAACTGAAACATTAACTAAACATTTTTTAATTATTTACACTAATAAGTTAAATTAATTTAATGGAGACTGGCAGTCGACAAGCTGAAGCGGAGTCACGATCCTCAGCAATGAGGGAGCGATGGAGAAGAAGAAGAAAGAATTGCTTCAAAAACTATTAAGGTACCAAATTTTTTATCAGAGCAAAGCAAGCTAGTAACACTTAGTCTAAAATTTTAAATCCTCAATTTTAATTTGAAACAATGTTACGAATGCAACTTTCTAGATTAAAATGGATTGGTTCTATAATTTAAGAGATGTTTTTGAAAACTTATTGTCTTATCTTTTTGGTATCACGAATAAACATAAAAGCATGCTTCTTATACTTTCGCATCATTAATTCGACTAAAATATGTTTTGCTGCTACAAAAGTTTTTTTTTTCTTTTTTTTTTATGATTGAAGGATTACTGGTGGCCCGGAGGCCTTTCCAGTTTCACCAGGACAGGTGGGCGAGCAAAGGCTCAGCCAGGAGGGGTGGGATTTGCTAACAGCTACCCGAGCGCCTCCGAAGGAGACCTAACAACTCAAGAGTAGCTGCTTCGCGAATGAACCTACTACCGGATCGGAATCGCGACCCGCTGAGAAGATCCGGCGAGAAACTCAACGAGCTGATTCATGGGTTAGGTTGCACGGCGAACTCTTTGTCGAGTGCGACAAGTACGGTTACCGAGGTCCCTAAGCCTGCTCCTAGAGCTGAAGGCGTCTAGTGCAAAGGTTATTGGATCTGATGGATCCGTAAGGACGTGTGCTACAAAAGTACCTGTCAGTGGTACCTACACAGATGTTAAATTACTTTTTCATGATTCTCGGGAATTCCTGAGCGATATCAATCCATGAAATCATTACGATACAGATCAGTATTTTTCGTCACATCAACGATAAAGTACAATTTAAAACTTTTAACATGTTGTATTAACATTGTATTAAACATTGTATTAACGTTTCTTCTTTTCTTCTTTTTGATATGACATGAAATTTTTAGACATTTTTATTAAGACTTCAACAAATAGTACTGTTTTTTTTTAATTATTATTATTATTGTATTCCATTTTCGAGCCGATGAATTGCCAATGCTATGTACGCCATTGTTGTCACATGCATCAGGCCATAAATTAAATTGTTTAAATTTATTTTCAATGTTAGATGTTTGTGATGTGGCAGTGCTTATTTAAATAAATAAATAAATAAACATGTTCCTTTGATTAGTTTTGTTTCTTTGGAAATTCATTTGTAGTCCAGGAAGTTGCTGTTTAAAATTTCATTGCCAATTAATTACACTACACGTCACTTCCTTACAGTCTATTAACTTATAAATAAATAAATGGATCAGTACGAAAACATCGAGTGTTCTGCTATAATTATATCATCGGGTACCTTTACGATGAACCGTACTTATAAACCGATAACATGTTTCTCGGGTTATTTTCTCGCAACTAATATACAGCTATTTGGGAGTTTAAAACGGTTGTCTGAATTAACTCAGGCACGTTGTTTAATATAAACATTTTGAGGAAGTTTTCCGAAATCGGTCGTGGATAATGCGATCAGAATAGCTGTAGGCAGCGGCTTGGCTCTGCTCCTAGCATTGCTGAAGTCCATGGGCGACGGTAACCACTTACCATCAGGTGGGCCGTACGCTCGTCTGCCTACAAAGGCAATAAAAAAAAAGACTGCCCAAAAAATATCCGAAAACTTTGATTGTGAATTAAAGTTTTATTTTATTGCACAGACGGGTAAACTAGTGAAGGTTAGGTACACCCAGTTTTACGCAAACTATAATTAATTATTGATTGATTAATTATTAATACATGATTATATTTCTGTACAATATAAATCGTTCGGAAATACGAATTAGCAAAGCATTTCGTTAGAAAAATTAATACCTAACTACTACGGTATTTCAACACTGGTGGTCGCATCGTTCATACTTTAGGCCACGAAGATATTGCAGTTTGATTATGGCTTTACATTTACGATGCATACAATAAAATTAACTTTATATTTAGTTGTATTGTAGGCATAAATGAACGGAGTATCTGAGAGTTCACTTTGCATTAAGTGATTATTATAGCCTATGGATATCAAAACGAATGGAACGCATCTTAAAATATAAAACTGAAAAATTTTCATCTTTTTCGTTACGCTGCTTCTAATTATACTTTTAAGAATATTTTAAGGACACTAGTTAATCACAGTGAAACGATTGAGTAGTAAGTTAATCATAACAAAATGTATGTTTTCCGATTAATTAATTACCAGATTAGAAGTAAAATTTGACTTTGGTAACACACATTGCAATCAGTTTATTCGACAAGAATTTCAACATTAAATAAAGAATGTATGTGTGTTCGCGCATCTCGCTGCGATGTTTCGGTAAACGTTGAAATCGTTTGAAAAATAATTTTCATGTAACAAACAGAACGCCAATAACAACACATCAAATGAAACTGTTTCAGTGAACCAGACCACGTTTTTAGTTGTTAGTAAGATCGGTCCTCCCGATGAACATTCACCATTGGCGAATCTCCTAATGAAATGGTCTTTTCGCTCACTTCTAACCTTTTTTTTAGAGAAGAGCTCACAGCCCACCTGGTGTTAAGTGGTTACTGGAGCCCATAGACATCTACAACGTAAATGCGCAACTCACCTTGAGATACAAGTTCTAAGGTCTCAGTATAGTTACAACGGCTGCCCCACCCTTCAAACCGAAACGCATTACTGCTTCCCGGCAGAAATAGGCAGGCTGGTGGTACCTACCCGTGCGGACTCATAAGAGGTCCTACCACCAGTCATTTTTTTGGGCACAATGTCACAGTAAAGTGTTAATAAAAGTTAAGTAAAGACACAATTCACACACGGCATGTCACCGTGCTTATACATGCATAATACACAATCAGTATCGCGATTTTTACATGCGACTTGAAGACTGTTCGCTTCAAACAAATTCTATACAATCATTCTCAAAAATAAATTTACGTAGAAACGTTAGTACAGGTAGCGGTAATCCCTATCATCGCAGATCAAATAATAATTCACCGTATTAGAGGGGCGTCTGCTTAACGTCTAGTCAGTCGATAAAATAATACGCTTTAGATGAATAGGTTTCAGGAACGGAACCATCTGATTCAAGGCTAATTATACAGCAGTGGAAAATTTTAAGCCAATATTCAATTTTATTGTTTTGAGTCTCATGTGGCGCGTGATTAAGGCACTTTCCTTAGTTGATGAACGAATAAATAAGAAATTCTATTAGTCTACAATCAAAAAACACGCTTTTTGTTGTGTATAAGTGTATTTCTTAAAATCAAAGCCACAGAAACTCAATCCGTTTAGTTTTTGTTTTTTTTTACCTATTCTAGTAACCTCTAGGGGTTATATACTAGATTCGCAGAACGAGTAGGTGAGCTCACCGGAAACCGAATGGTAAACAGTCGACGTCGCCCTAAGCGTAATATATATTTTTTTCTTTTTTTTTTCACCTATGCTGATAGCCTTGTGAGGTTATTTCAGCTTCACCCTAACGTGTAGGTGAGCTCACGGGGCTCAAACCTGACGTTGTTGCTAACACTAACCCTAGCAAGAGCTTTTCAGAATCTACCACCGGATCGGAAACGCGACCCACTGAGAAGATCCGGCGAGAAACTCAGCGGGCTGTGTCTATGGGTTAATTTACTCGTCAGGCCCTTCGTCGCCAGCGATGGGTTCGGCGATGACGGTGACCGACTTAGTTTTCAGGTTCCCCATCGGAAGATACGCTTCGGCACACCATATATTAATACAGTCTGTATATCTGTATCTGTTTTGTTTTCTTTTATTATGTTTATTATTCACAAGCGACCCGCCCTCGCTTCGCTTCGGTAACATTAAAACACACATGAACCAAAAAAAAAAAAAAGTAGCCTATGTTCATCAGGGACAATGTCGGCTTCTAATGGAAAAAGAATTTTTCAAATCGGTCCAGTAGTTTCGGAGCCTATTCGAAACAAACAAACAAACAAATCTTTCCTCTTTATAATATTAGTATAGATTATTATATTATATTTTTAGGAGATAATACTTTTTAATCAAGATAATGTATTTCGCAATTATAACGAGGTGTCAATTTTCGACACATTTACCTATAAAGATAAACTGTTTTTTCAAAAAGGTTATTTCCCTATTATATCTTTATAAAAATCTAATCGCACTAAAATTTATAAATTTAAATGAAAATAAGGCAATTAAGTGTGCAGAATGTATAATTGATAAATATCATATATGTAAAATGTAAAAATTCAAAACAAAACGCAATATTTTTTTGCGTCGCATGATATTATTATCTATATCAGATACTTCATACTTCGATGGTTATTCTGTGGAAATGTTTTGTTTCAACAGAATCTCCCCAATAATATTGATAAGAAATTTTATTTTCGGAAGCCCAGATTCTAGATGTTTTTATTATATTTACCTTTTTTTTTGTAGTAGCAATACAATTGAGTACGTGTGTTAACCAAAGATTGGTAATATGACACGTCGAGAGTTGTCTAGTAATGCAACCACCTTGCCTATTTCTTTTAGACAACAGAGTCTATTGAACAGAGTTATACTCAGCAGCCTTAATTTTGAGTTGAAAATGCCTTGTCACATTTACCAGTGCCCCGAAAGCGGAATGAGTTTTGACAGTATACATTTTTAATGTCTGTCTTAATTGATTAATTATTAAAAAGTATCTGGTTTATTTCTTAAAGCATAAATCTGAGTTAAAATTAAAATGTGAAAAATAAGAGTACAATGAGATTGAAATAAATAAAACGTATATTTTGCACTTTTCTTTTTTTAGAATGGTTTGTTACATATGTTTGTACGATTTTACATGTTTTTACTGTCCATGGTTTATATTTGAACGTAGCTATGTATTGTCGTTATATATACCAGTATTTCAAACAATATACAATGCCACGTTTTTCTATGTATTTTTAAACGCATTACGGGTAATATTTTGTTGGTTTAATTCTCTTCTCTCTGGGCACCTTTCGGTTTCAACATGAATCATTTTCATATCAGCGTCGCATATTGAACTCCATAAATCAGACTGCTTATCTCTTCTGCCTTATCCATCAAAATTTAAACTAATTTCTTTTACCACGATATCTTTATCAGGGGAATTTACACTATAGCTGTATTATTATTATTTTAACGATTTACAGCCCACTCCAAGCGCTTTAGAAATGTTTTAAAGAAACCTTTGTCATTTTTAGCGTAAATCTGTCTACAAATTCGATCAAAGCTATAGTAATTGTTATAACAAAAATATTTTAACGTATATGACTTATATTAAAAACAAAAAATACTTTTTAAAAAAAAATACGAAAAAATAATGAAAGTGTTATTTAAACATATTTATTATCCCTTACATCTGCTCTTTGGTAAAGATTCATTTACATCAGAGAATATGAAAGAATAACGTAAACAGACTTAAAAGCCAGACAATTTAAGTATTATAAACATTCTTTAAATAAAATAACACTTTTTTCCTCTGTTTTGGTGATATAACGGCATAGCAACTATAAATATATCTCTTTACAAATTGCAACATCTCCACAAAGCTATCTAGAATAGACATACTGATGGTGCCAAATACTTGAGGTATCTATATATTAACACGTGAAGCAAAAACTTTGTATCCCTTTTTACGAAAATTGCGCAGACGGAGGAGTATGAAAATTTTCACACTTATAGAGAATATAGAGAAGAAGTGCACAATGCTAATATTTTTTTAAAATAATGCATAAAAGGTACATTAAATCAATAAAGAAAACATTACACACACTACATACCATGTATTTGACGCACACACGCATGCATACTATTTATTGGCAAACTTTTGTTCTTGACTTCTGTGGTCAAATTGAGAATTGATTAAATATTGTTTGTCTTTATTATTATTTCTTTATAGTGTAGCCTTGGCGAAATTTGTGATTATATAAGTATAAATTACAATCATAATAGTGTACAAACTTACAATTCCAATTAATTATAGTCGAATTTCGACTACTGCGGGACCTCTAGTCGTTATAACAATGTCGCAATCTCGCTACAATGTTCAATTTAATCAAATTATTAATTTACCGATTAGTTTGTGTGAAAAAAATATAAGCAAACCAAATTTATGTTTTGTTGCAAATGATGTGACAATAAAAACCAGCAGCGTAACGACAAGTTCTTTTATTTGTGCAAGAATGCAGAAAAGTAGTTAGAAATGGCTGGCATGGCTTGTTTTATTAACACTATCCCCCCTTCGTTGGCTTTGGCTGGCGGCGGTGGCGGTGGCTATGGCGGAAGGGGGCGTGTTAATATGGCTTGGCGGCTTGGCTGGCGGCAGGGCATGACAGCTGACGTCACGTCCGTTACATTCGGCCATCCTGCAACAATTGCTCCCGCAATGGGGAACACACAAAAACATTTAGTTCTCAAATAAATCAATAAGGTCTTCAGTTTCGAGCTGCTCATCGGAACTACTAGCGCTATCGGACACATGGGCTATACTTTTATAGGGCTTTAATGAATCTGTTGATACCAGGCCAGTGAAGTTTTTATAACTTCGTAAACCTTTTAGATATACTTCTAATTCGATAACAATTGTTACCTACTACTTTAGTTACTACATACGGACCTGAGTACAAATCGTCTAATTTGGTATTAATCCTAGCGGCGCTACTAACCAGTTGGCGCCTGTCTCTATGATACAAAATGCCTTTTCTTATAAACATGAGCTTTTTTTTTATATTAATGTTGTGTGTACTCGCTTGTTTTATCCTAGCTGCAGCTATCTTACGCCGTGCGTCAACAGTTTCTGGTTCGAGACCAGGAATCGAAACATCACATATTGACCTACCAGAGCGCGCAAAGATTAAATCACAAGGCTTGTAGCCGCTGTTACTTTTAATTGTGTTGTTTGTGCCTCAATTAATGGAGTTCACTAAATTATTTGAAGCTTCACTAGGATCAGTTGCCCGCAACACAAAATTGTATGTTTAGTTTGTTCAACCTGGCCAATTAGCGCGCGGACAAGCAATACCGTTTAACGTATGCCTAAACTGTTTATCTTCTGATATATTTTTTTAAAGTACCTACTCGTAAAAGCTTTCCCGTAGTCTGTCACCACGTGATTCGGGTATCTGGACAAACCCTATTAATATATTTTTCAATGCACGAATGGTCCCGATTAAATTTACAGTACGCGTTAGTTCAGCTATCACAAATTTAGACAACGCATCTTTCATTACGATCATGTACTGGTTGGTGCCCTTTAGATGTCCTACAGAAGGGCATCATGTTATATATTTGTACCATGCGCATAGTATCAGATGGTTTAGAGATCGGATATAGACAGTCTTCTTTTTTTTAACATAGTTATCCTTCTCATGTGTACAATAAAGACATGCTGCCACGTATTTCCTAATAAAGCGTGTCATTTTAAGAAACCAATATTGGCTTTTAATCAGAGCTAAACGATGATTTAGATCCACGTGACAAATGTCGTCATAGTGCATTTGTACAATTTTCCATTTAGCCGAAGGGACTGCGAGTCTATTTCCCTTAAAAAATTTTCGAACTAGTTCATTCATAATTATCTTTAACATCAGCGCGACTTCGTCCGCGTGGAATATAGTTCACAAAGAATGCTTTATTTTAGTACAAATTGATTAGCATAAAAAAAACGTTATAGTGAGCCAACCTTAACATATGCTATCGCGGACATTTTTTTTTTAGATCTTTTAAAGGGGTACAATTCTGTCACATTATTTTAGCGAAACTTTAACAGTTTCTGCAGCGCACGCACCGGAAGCTCTCAAAAGGGAAAATAACCCGATTTTGAAACATTACTTACTGGTACTTCGCTTGTATTGGTCTTAGCTGACCCAGTGATGGTCTTAGCGGTGCTAGCGTTATATAGCCTATAACCTTTCTCAATAAATGGGTTATTTAACACTGAAAGAATTTTTCAAATCGGACCAGCAGTTCTTGAGATTAGCGCGTTCAAACAAACAAACTCTTCAGCTTTATAATGTTAGTATAGATTGCTTTATAATCGAACTAAGCTTTTCGTCCTGACATTGCACAGTACAGAATCAATCAGTAACTAAGACGATTCACGTTCATCATGTCAACAGGATGCCTATTAAGCGCGTCTACAAATTTTCCATACGTTCACCAGGTCTATACTCAACACTAATGTCATAATCTTCTTTCAAAACTCACCATCGCGCAATGCATGGTATAATGTCGCGTTTGGTAAGCGTAGCACAAACCACAGTACAATCAGTTTCTACTATATCATGTTTACCTACTTCATAAACACGGAACCTACGTAGCGATTGTATGACCGCCAGGTTATGAGCTCTTAACTATGATACACATTCTTCCTTCCTAGTAACCCGGCTAAAATAGTATAACAGGCCGCAGTGAGTTGTCAGTTTGTTTTTGTAATAGTATACCAGAAATTCCTAAGTTACACGCATCGGTTTGTATTTCTGTAGGAAGCATAGGATTATACAGAGCTAGCACAGGTTTGAAACGTAAGCTGTTTTTCAGTTGTTCGAAATTCGCGTTTTGTTCACGGCCCCACACCCATGATTTATCTTTTTTTTTTTTAAACCAATAAACTGTCGCACACTATAAGCATTATTTGGCACAGGACACTGCGAAACGGCCGTCAATTTTTGTTGCACCCGGCTGTATACCGTCTGAAGATATTTCATGACCTAATAAGTGACTTGTTCCTCCAAGAATGAGCATTTACTCATATTTAATTTTAAGTCTCCACCATAAAATTTCCCAAGTACTTTCTCAATAATTATTGAACCCGATTTTATACCAACTGAGGGTAGATGTAAATCGTTTAAAATTGCTAGTATCTCGATTTGACCTACATTTATTTTTACCCATTTCTTTTCTACCCACAGACTCAATTATTTTATTTATTAAACGCATTTAACTACCCCACCTAGTGGAATAAGGTGGAGATAAAGAAGAAACGCATGAATACAGATGGCGCATTTGCTAAACCAAAAGGAATTCTAGTGTACTAGAAATAATGACCTTGCGGTGTAATGAAAGCAGTTGTGTGTCTGGCACAATGCTCAATTGATGGTAGCCCTGGGCTAAATCTAAACTCGTGCAGTACTGTTCGGTGGATACTTTTATATTTTACCATAGCGTTTAACGCACGATAATCAACGCATAGCCTACTGTCGCCGTTCTTTTTCTTAATAAGACCACTGGTGAAGCATGACTAGATTCAGATTATTTTATAATGCCGATGTCTAAAAGTGGCGATACACGGGCTGATCACTAGTAAGCTTAATTTGCATTTGAACTAAATTGGCAATACCTAAATCATGTGTATTCGTAGCAAAGCAATGCTTATACTGTATTTTTTTTAATCTGAATGACTCCTAATATTTAATGGCTCCTTTTAATTTTTTTTATTTCTACCCACAAATCTCGAAATATTTGTAATGGCATGGCTATGGCAAGTAGAAATGCAACACACCTGGCTGTTTGGCTGTGGCTCCTCGCAGCTGTTGGCCCTCAGCAGGACCTCGCCCGGCGGCCACAGGATGGTCTCCGAGCCCATGTTGATGTCTTTGATGTAGCTGTCTTCGCCGTTCAGCAGCGTCGCAGGCAGGGAGAAGGAAGCTCGTAGCCGTGAATCTCGTGAAGCGCCGTGAAGCTCGTAGTGCCGCAGTGGAGTAACCACGTTGCTGCTCTTTTAGTTTCCCTCTACGTGAACCAGAATGATGGAAGGACAGGGCGGCAGGCGCTTTTGGTCCGACGACGTCGAAGTCCCTTTGATTTGATTGTTCCAGGTTCTTCATCCTGTAGCTCAAGTATCGCCTTGTGGACCTCTTTCTGAAGCAATTTTTCAACACTTTCCTCGCCAGTGAAATAGGAGCTTCATCTTCTTCAAACTTGTCAGAAGACCGAGACATCTGAGCGTGTATATGACGTTGTTTCATTTCTTTATGCCACTTCTGATTGTTGCAAATGATGTGACAATAAAAACCAGCAGCGTAACGACAAGTTCTTTTATTTGTGCAAGAATGCAGAAAAGTAGTTAGAAATGGCTGGCATGGCTTGTTTTATTAACACTATCCCCCCTTCGTTGGCTTTGGCTGGCGGCGGTGGCGGTGGCTATGGCGGAAGGGGGCGTGTTAATATGGCTTGGCGGCTTGGCTGGCGGCAGGGCATGACAGCTGACGTCACGTCCGTTACAGTTTACATAAATTTTTCGGATTTACCGATACCGATACCGTTTATATCAAGAAGAAGAGTGTAGGTTAATTTTTGCGTTAGACAACGACACCATTTTTACTTTCCATGTTGGTAACTGACAAGAGACGTAATGTGTCAAACTCCGTGTTTTTTTTATCATGTTGGCAAGACGTAATGGCTAGTCTATCTACTATCTATATATCTATACTACTATCCTATTTTCTTCTTTGGGGAACAGCCATGAGCTCTGATTTAAAAGATGGCAGTTAGAAGCCATTAAAAAAAAACGACTGCAGCATCCACATTACTATGTCTATGTGTTTCGGTACATAGAAAAAAAAAGAATATCACATAATGAGTTATAGATAGGCAACTCAAGCACTCAACAAATTTTTTTACGGGTATCGGCCACTAGATGGCTTCACTTCGATTAGTTTCTCAGTGCTCCTGTAGATAGATGGTAGTAACATATTAACTATCCTGTATTTTATTTTTTATGAAGGATTTTTTAAATTTTCAGAAACCACAAATTGATAAATTTATTGATATTTTTTTATTTTCTGTGTTTAGTTATACAATAACTAAATGCCTTAACTTTAACAACATATAAGTTTAGGGGTATCCGCTACAAGATGTCGCTAGTTTCCATACAAAAAAAATATTTGTCTTAAAGTATTGGAGTTTCAGGGCCCTGCTTTTGTAATGATCAAACAACGAGTAGGAGGGTAGTTGTTAAAAAAAAATCAAAAATCTAAAGACTAATTAATATATCCGTCACTCATCTCGCGTACGGGAATACATTTGAAATCCGAAGGTTTTTGTTTACGTCAGAAACGACAACAACATCGGAACAACCCTCAGTTCGGTACGTAAATAGCACAAGACGCATGTCAATCACAATGAATTACACTATGTGTTACATTTGAATATTTTAATCATTGGGGCGGTCGTTGTACTGTAAAATTGAGACCTTAAAAACTCATATCTCAAGGTGGGTGGCGGCATTTGCGTTGTTGATGTCCATGGGCTTCAGTAAACACTTAACTTCGGGTGGGTCGTGAGCTCGTCAATTAAGCAATAAAGTAAAGTCTGTCATATTTTTAAACAGATATACACGGGCTTAGATTGGAGCTTAAAATAGAATATAAAACGTCAAATTCAGCGACTTTACGCTGTTTTTTTTATTGCTTAGATGGGTGGACGAGCTCACAGCCCACCTGGTGTTAAGTGGTTACTGGAGCCCATAGACATCTACAAAGTAAGTGCGCAACCCCACCTTGAGCTATACGTTCTTAGGATTCAAGTATAGATACAACGGCTGCCCCGCCCTTCAAACCGAAACGCATTACTGCTTCACGGCAGAAATAGGCAGGTCGCCTTGCTGCTTGTTAAGTATTTAATATTTAATTAGTTAGTACTATCTATACTAATATATAAATCTAGGAGTGGTTTTTACGGATGTTCCGTTTTAACTACTGAACCATGCATCCGATTGACTTGAAACTTGGTATCCATGTAGAAAATACATGTACTTAATGGATAGGCTAATATTTATACGAGCATTGGACTCCCTAATAATAATGACAATAAATAATAATGCTAATTTTAAATGCGCAGAGAAGCGGGCGAGTACAGCTAGTTCTCCTATACAAGTCGAATTCGATCACACTCTGTTATCGCTCATTACCTGTGAGTTTTTCATAAAACTTTTCCGAAAATCCGCTAATACAATAAACTATTCATGTATGTGCCTTTTTTATTTTATTTCAATAATAAAAACTATTTTACGGTGCGACATTAAAGTTAATTATAACATGTGCAGTCTATTTTGTCATACAGTTTATAGAAACAATTTCGTGAGGTATCTAAATATCTTAATTTCAAAATAGGAATCTAGACTCATATTTTGAATACCATTGCCCATTGCCCACATTGAGATATGAAGTTAAATTTTTTAATAACAAAATAACTATAAATGCATCTACCATTGATATAGCATTAATTTTTTTAAGTCTAGTTCCTGAATTAAATAAATGCTTTCTTTAAATATGATCAAACTAAATATCTGAGGTCGGTTATTAATATTCTCAACGCCCAGAATAAAGGCTATTTCCTGCATCATAAAATTTCAGCATACTATATTTAAATTCACGGATTTCGCTAAAGATCCGCAATATCATTCGTCCTACACTATGTCACTGCAAATACTTCACTGAAGGTCAGAAGTGTTGATTATTTGTGATAAAAAATATATGTATATAAAATCGCGTCAAAAGAAGACATTAAAAACAAGTGGATGTTTGTGTTGACTTTTAAAGGTTAAAGGACAACACGATTTCAAGTGGAAATGCGTTTAAGCTGCTTAAGGTTTAGATGGAAATTTGACGAACATGAAAATTCCAATTCGCAAAATGAACCGTCAACACTAGACGAATTGTGTTTACGACTTGGGAAACCCAAACGAAACATGTTTTGTTATTACGGGAATTACATTTTTTTTTTTTATTATTTCCCTTAAGATATAATTTGCAGTGGATTTCCATATATATTTTTTGCTATATACCATCCGAATCTGGAATGAACTCTGAATGGAACGGAATCTTCTCTGTTTTTTTTTTGTTCTACTTAAGCTGATAGCCTTGAGAGGCTATTTCAGCGTAACCTTAACTAGTAGGTGAGCTCACGGGGCTCAAACTGGACGACGTTGCTAACACGAACCCTAGCAAGAGCCGTATTTCGCAGAATCTACCACCGGATCGAAAACGCGACCCACTGAGAAGATCCGGCGAGAAACTCGGTGGGCTGTGTCTATGGGTTAATTTACTCGTCGAGCCCTTCTTCACAAGCGACGGGTTCGACGAGAACGATGACCGGTCCTCTCTGCGAAGTTTCTACAATGCTATAATCAGTCGATCTTCAAACGAAGTTATTAAGAAAGTCCATCTTGATAAGTAACGGTTGGGCTACTCTCCTATCATTGCCAGCATCCACAAGTAATGGGCACCACTTACCACCTTGCCGTTGATGATAGATTCTTCGTATAATAGTCTGCCATTACGAGCAATTAAAAAAACATTGGTTTGCCAAAAGCAAATATTTTAAAGTAATTTATGTTTTTAAACAATAATTGGATATTTTTTTGTTTGGATTGAATTGAGTTTGACTTAGCCGCTTAGAATAATTCTGTACCATTAAATAGTTCGTCCATTACAGGTTCATTTACTACGAGTAGAAACAGGGACTATATTCTATCAATCGATTATTAACAGTCATTGTTTAAAACATGATTGCATCTTGATGCTCTCAATTAAGGCACACGCCTAGTAAAATCTTAAATGTTAACTAGGTAATCCGAAGTCCGCGTGGAAGGTCAAGGACTTCAATCCAATGCCACTGCTCCGCAATCTGGATTAAACGACGTCACTAGCACACGTTGTTATTGATCCGTCTAGAAATATGTCTGCGATACACTTGCATGAATGTTTTATAAGTCACACACATGACTAGGACCTTATTTATATTTAACAGAGGTCGATCGGTTAGGCCTTGCGTAGATTAATGTAGGTTGCAAACAACATTTTACTGGCTTATAGCTCCAGTTATAAAGTACGAGAATCTTACGCTTACCTTCAAATCTATCGTAATTAATATTCGAATTTTACAATGTTAATTTTCAATTTTAATAGACTTATTTGTATTGCGTGTCATGAATTTTTCTCTACTAATATTCATGTTCACGGTTGATTTCATTAAAACAGTAAGAGGTAAATAACATTTGTTAAAAATACATACAAATCCTAACAGACACTAATTGCACACAATTTTAATACAAAATTTAAAGCGCTGTTTCATTCGCATTTTCACTACAGCGGATCAACACCCTTTAAGCTTTCTCAGACATAAATGATTATCCGATTTATAAAGACCAAGAAAAGAAAAAAATACTATAAATAATAAATTCTCTGGATTGGTATTTTAAAAATGTTCGAAAAAGTTCGAGATTTTGAGGGTTTTAAAATTATAATTTCTAATTTCGTTAATCTTATAGAAGAAATTCATAATTTCTTGTTTCCTAGGGTTCCTTATTTTTTTTTATTAATAAATACTATTTTATTGTTGACTACATATCTGCTAATATATGCCTGCTATGACGATAGTTCATAATATCAGGTTTTATCGCTATTCAACCCAACGTCAAATTGGAAATAAATTTGATTAATCTACTATATAGAAATGCGAACTACCGGATAAAGTTTTGTCGATGCTCGAAGGAACAATTTGACGAACACAGATAAGAAATAACCGTCATTTCGATGTTAGAAAGGTTTCCGTTAACTTCTGTTTCTGGTATCTAATAGTAATACCATAAATTAACCAGCAGCAGTGAAAAAGTCCGTTTGCGAAAAAAAAACAAATTTTGTCACGAAAACAACGTAAAACTAATGATCGACGTTGAAGTATTTCGTGTTAAAAATTGCAATTGTACACGCAATACAACAGTTACCAAACGTCACACTTTTTGTCGTCGAGCACAAATTCTGTGATGTAATGAATGTAAAAAGAAAAAAATCTAGCATTCTTTACCCAGAACAAATAACAGTCGTCATTATTTATTGCCGCAAACGAACTCGGTGCCTACAACAAAAATTTACGACGCGAATTGCGTAGAATTAAAAAGGAAAGGCAATGCCACGAGATTTTCGTTCGAGTTACGAGCGGATTAGAATCGATTATCGCTCGTGCTGATTTTCGTGACATCGTTAACGTTGCGTCTAATTGCGTTGTCTCACGTGACATTGTTGGACGACTGTTGACACCCCCACGTAGCGGTTAGCTACGTCACTATTCTTTTTCGAGCGAAATGGAATTAATTTTGCACGCAACGGCTTAGTTACAGCGTAAAGTGGGGTTCAGATGGCATTATCATGCACGTTTATTTGCAGTATACGTCTTAACGAATGAATAGTGGCACATATACATTGTACATAGAATCAATAACGTTTGTACTATAAAAAATCGTACACAGCTTAGGCGTTTTTTAAACGAATACTCAACGGACTTGTCAGGCAATTTTAATGAACTTTAACGTTGCAGTGGCGCATAGTATAGCTCTGTCTCGTTCACACGTTCTTTTTTACACGAATGAAAATCAGCTATCGTATGAACACTCGGGTGATTTTACGTTAAAATAAAGAATGCAGAGAAAACGAGCAGTACAATGCCGTGTGAACCTAGCTTAAAGTGTCGAATTTTAATTGAACGAAAAGTAACGTACGTATGAAAATAATGTAAAAACATTGATTGTGCACGAAGTGAACGTCAATATTTTTCTTTTAGTAAATGTACGTATTTGCATCATAGTGCAACAGACTGTAACACTAAATATACATTGAAGTATTGAAATTACGATAAAAATAAATAAACTTTCAAATAAATAAATTCTAAATTTTCCTTACCCTATTCAGTTTTGTTTTCATTGCGTGATCGTAGTTATACATTACATAAGAAAAATTAAATACATTTATAAGCATTTGTCTTTTACATTCCGCCGAAATTTGAATAACAGTATTTGTAAATTGATATACAGCTTTACCAAAATGCCTTTTCAAATAATACCCGACACATCAAATCAAAACTACATACAACAAAAATGTCACTATATCTTATGTAAACCGAGTCCTTTCTGACAAAAGTTGAATGAATTATGATAGGCCTTGTTTACTATTATAGTGGTTTTAATAACGAAATACATACTAGTAAATTTTTTCGGTCGGTTTATCTTTACGACAGTATAAGGGAATACAAACAAAATACAATTGTAGAGTATACGTACTGAGAAGCTAATGGACTTCAGTAAAGGCAAGGGCATAACGAAGTTGTTTTTTTTTTAATACCTATGGTGATAGCCTTTAGAGGCTATTTCAGCTTCACCCTAACGTGTAGGTAATCTCACGGGGATCAAACCGAGAGTGTTGCTAACACTGGCCCTAGCAAGGGCAGTGCTTCTCGGAATCGACCACCGGATCGGAAACGCGACCCACTGAGAAGATCCGGCGAGCCGACGAAATCTCTGATTACTACGTAAAGTCAGTTATTGATATAAAATTTCCACTCAATATGGTCATTGACTTTCTACATTTAGTTACAATTATCAAATTAAGAATCAATCGTCTAATCCAGTAATGATGGCTACGATACGTGTCGCCAATGCTGTTTCAGGTCATTAATTCTAAAGAATCGTTAGCCATTAAGAGCATTACCTTCGATTTTGTTTTTTAATTATTTAACTGCATACGTGATTTTTACAAAAATGAACGTAATGCCTAAAACATTCTCTATCGCTCGACTTTGGGAGATAACGAGAATAATTTGGGGTGACATATTCGAATAATCTGAAACATAGCTGATTCTATTAATAAGTAGCTTTGAACTAATTACATTGAGTATTCCTACTTTACTCGAATTCCATAATTAACGATTCCTAAATAGGTTAGTTGAAGCTTGAAGACTTATACGTTTATTTGTTAAAGTCGAAGATGACGTTCTACAGTGCGGATTTTTATTGCGTAATTAATACAAATTAGTATGGGTCACAATTGACGTCAAACACCAAAACATTGATTGGACACAGTTAATCGTCAAGCTTGAAATATTAGTACGCGCTGTTACTAATACATTTGGGTACGGTGGAGGAATGGAAATGAGTACTTAGCGGTCAGGACAGGCTTGTCAAACAAATGTGAATGGCAATAATAGTTACTGACCGTGGAGATAATTGGTGTTCTAGAAATGGAATGGTAAACCGTCGACGTCGCCCAAAGCACGTCATTACGGATCCTCCTGATCCATTAACGGTGCTTTTAGGCACCACAAGCACCGGTCACCGTCCTCGTCGAACCCGTCGCTTGCGACGAAGGGCTCGACGAGCGAACTAACCCATAGACACAGCCCACTGAGTTTCTCGCCGGATCTTCTCAGTGGGTCGCGTTTCCGATCCGGTGGTAGATTCTGCGAAGCACTGCTCTTGCTAGGGTCAGTGTTAGCAACTCTCCGGTTGAGCCCCGCGAGCTCACCTACTAACGTTAGGGTGAAGCTGAAATAGCCTCTCAAGGCTATCAGCATAGGAAAAAAAAGAAAAAGAAAAAAAAAGCAAACAATAAAAGTATTATTATTTTAAATGCTACCAAAAGATTTCCGTGATCTTTTTAGATTACTTTGTCACGATACCTAAATACAGACGAAAACAGATATCGGCCGAAAACCTGTGCTCGATTTTAATTAGCAGCAACTGAAAGACTTGTTGACTAAAACTCTATTAATCTTAGTCAAATTTTGTAAGTAAATCAAAATGTATGTAACAATATATTTCTTACTACTCAAAATACTATATAATTTCAAGGCAATTCAATGTTGGCAAACTGTGTGTTCATTATCAACATTGTTTACTTACTAATGTTTCGTGGTCAAAACTGACGAAGGCCACATAATTATAAACTAAATATAAACTAATCTTTATGTAAAGCCGTTCAGTAAAGTAGGCACACTGAAAAGAGTGCATAGATTAATAATATTATTGTAATTTGTTCGAGTAAACATTTCATTAATAGAAATTAATAATGAAAACGACATTCAGAACAACCTCGCTTTGTTTACGACAAGTGTCAATACACTACTGCGGGTTGTGAGTTTATAAGTCATATTAATAATGCCTTTGGATAAATGTTTAGTTTAAATAATTTTAACAAATTGTTATTCGTTTTGCTTAGGCTGGCAACTTTTACTATGGCCCGTGATTACGTTAAGGATGCAATACAAAAAAAAAACTTACTACTAAACAACCTTCATGAATTTCATGAAAATGTAATCCATTTGAAATATATTTTGTAGGAAATGCGTAAAACTTTTATCTTTTATTTGAGGAAGTGCGTAGTCTTGCCTCGTTCATTTATCAATTAAACATGAATTCGCGAGAAGAGATACCATTTGACCGACTAATTGTTGTTCTCGCATAAGCAATATAATCTTGAATATTTCGGTAATTCAAACCTTAAATTTCAATGCAACGCGCTGTTGCGTCAGAAAACACGAAACAATGAGGACGAAAAATTATATTTCGAAGCTGCTTTTGTAACAATGTAAATTATCGAGAACCCTCTTCTTGGACAAAAGATGTTCTCGCAGATGTCCAGACAAAGAAGAACCTATACTTATGACGTAATATGATTACGTTGTAATAACTGCTTTGAAGGTCTCGCTATCCGTGTCGCATCTCAACACGAAGTTTCCGCGATGTGTTTATTTTCATTACAATGATGATGTGACGTGGCAGTACACTAATCATTGCGTAAATATTCACCTTCATGAAACGCCGACGGAAGTCACGCCTCCCTAACATAATGAGTAAAAACAAATAACTTTTTCTTCGGAATTTTCTTTGAGGCGAGTTAAAATCAATATTACTCTATAGTATTCCAATATTATATGTAGGTCATCTCGACTAATATTTAACAAGATTTTAACATTTCATTTTAAATATTAATGTTAACTTTACATTTGAATTTCAAGCAAATAAAAAAGTGCAAGGTTTATTTGATTTTTTGTACGAAATAACAATAACACTATAAAGTGAGATTAATTTTAACTCGGGTCAAGGAAAAGTCTTACGATCAGGAAGGAAATTCTGATTAAAATATTTTTCTTTGTTTCATAATTGTTTGTTGTTTGTAACTATATTCTATTAATTATTATTATTATTATTAATACTTTATTTCAGTTTTTTTTTTAAAACCATAGCATTTTGTTAGTAATAATTACTTATAATCTATGTTAGTAACTTAAAAAATCTAACACATAACTATCATTATATACATTTTATGCCACAAAATTTTTTTTTTTCTCCTTCCATGTGCCTACTGCAAAGGCTATTGATCAGCAGTCCCTCGATCTTGCTCGATATGATTCTCAAAAGGCTGTTGCCACTGTCACGAACTCGACGCAATAACGATGCACTTCTCTTCATGTCGTAGAAAAAGTAGGTAGGCTGGAATTTAAATTAATGTTTTTTTTTTTTTTTATTGCCTTTGTAGGCAGACGGGCATACGGCCCACCTGATGGTGAGTGGCTACCGTCGCCCATGGACTTCAGCAATGCCAGGGGCAGAGCCAAGCCGCTGCCTACCGCATAGTTTGACCCTTAAGTACTAATTTTAGGTAGTTTTACGCATTAAAAAATGTAACGTGTCATATTCTGTAATCCGTCCGAGTCGATCCGATCCATCAGAGTAGAGAAATACGCATCAATCAATACACTTTATCATCGATCGCATCTATATCTTCTTCGTCTGTTATCTATGTATGATATATGAATAAAAACAACAAAAAAATGTTGCTCAAGTGATTAACTCACTTGGATAATCGTGAGCCTATAGTTCACGCGAAATCAAAAACAAACACGTATCTTTAATAGATGTGGTGGTAGGACGTCTTGTGAGTCCGCACGGGTAGATACCACCATCCTGCCAATTTCTGCCGTGAAGCAGTAATGCGTTTGGGTTATAAGGATGGGGCAGCCGTTGTAAATATACTGAGACCTTAGAACTCATATCTCAAAGTGGGTGGCGGTATTTACGTCATAGATGTCTATGGGCTCCGGTAAGCACTTAACACCAGGACGAGCTCACGGTCCACCTGGTGTTAAATGGTTACTGGAGCCCATAGACATCTACAACGTAAATGCCGACACGCACCTTGAGATATGAGTTCTAAGGTAATAAAGTAATAATCTATCTTCTATCTATATATATAAAAATGAATTGCTGTTCGTTAGTCTCGCTAAAACTCGAGAACGGCTGGACCGATTTGGCTAATTTTGGTCTTAAATTATTCGTGGAAGTCCAGAGAAGGATTAAAAGGTCGAATTACGAGTATATAAAAACAAACAATTTTGTTTTTCCTTTGATGTGTCCCCCCGTAGGACGGATTCCTTTTGTTTGTTTTAAGTTTATCTTAAACAAAAGTTTAGGTCTTTTATTTATCGACTTAGGCACTACGAAGTCTGCCGGGTCAGCTAGTAAGCAATAAAAAATAAAATAAAAAATTTCCTATTATTGCGTAATTCAAAATAAGACCAAAACAAACATCTGGTCTCGCATTCAATAAATACAAATGAAAGTCAGTGGGTGTTTGACACGAGCACGACAGATTAACCGCAACACAAAAACAGGAAAACGCGTATTTATGTCGAAACTAAACGCCCACATTTACTTTCGTACATTGTATAACTAAATCTTGCGATTACCATGAACAGCTGAGCTAAATGTGGACTATGTTTTAATCCAATTAAAATACATTTTGGAATAATGCGTTCGCTCCTGGCCATTTCATTTCCATTTTTAATTATTATAATTTTTTTAATTGTATTTTCTGACTTGTTTTTTCGTTTATTGTAAATATTTTTACTTCTTTAAAAAAAAAAAGAAAATATTTGAGAACAAAACAAAAAAAAAACCCGCTGAGTTTGTTTCGTCGGTTCTTCTCAGGAACCGGTGGTAGAGTTAACATTTTTATTCATATCTTGACATTCAACAAGTGTGTTATGCTGACATCTAAGTTGAAATAAAATGAAAATAAATGATTTTGAATTTGAATGTGTAGAATTAAGAGATTTTAATCTAATTTGCAATGCGTAATTTTAAATCGGCTTGAACACTACCTTTCAGGATTATAATATATTATACTCCACATACAAAAATTGTTATTAAGTTTCCCAAGTCAAAACACTGTTCTAAGAATCAAAGAATTAAATAATTATTTTTCCTTAATTAATTGACAAAATTTATATACACTCTCTTGGAATATCAGTATCAGTAGTCCAAAATTGAGCAGGTAATTAAACTATCAAATGATGCGTAAAATAAACGATGACTTCATTACTTTAATTGTGAAATAACAAGAAATAAATTGATATTTTCTTTTACTACATATTCAATGGTAACCAAAGGTGTTTTTCTTCTGCGTTAAAATAAAAGATACAGTTCGACGTTTCGTGACATTTCCCTTAATACGTGACATTTATCTTTGTGATTAAAAGTGTGTGTGTGTGTGTTTTTTTTTATTGCTTCGTTGTGTGGACGAGCTCACAGCCCACCTGGTGTTAAGTGGTTACTGGAGCCCATAGACATCTACAACGTAAATGCGCCACACACCTTGAGATATAGTTCTAAGGTCTCAGTACAGTCACAACGGCTGCCCCACCCTTCAAACCGAAACGCATTACTGCTTCACGGCAGAAATAGGCGGGGCGGTGGTACCTACCCGTGCGGACTCACAAGAGGTCCTACCACCAGTTGGTATTACCATCGAATCGATTTTAATTAAACTACAATTAGGTTTGCCCGATTCAAATAGCTGAAGAAGTTTTTTTTTTTGATATGATATTTTTTTTCTAATTTCAAATTTTAAATGGCTCTCCTGTAAAGCTAAAAAAAAATAAAAATGTCGCTTAAACCAAATAGCTTTTTATCCCTCGATTTAATTCTTCTAGAGCTCAAAAGCGATTACCACTTCAGAAATAGTCATGTCAGCAGTACATTGCGGAAAAGTATGAACAAAAATAATTTGGCATTTCCTTAGTCTAATTAGGTACATTTGTGTTACTATAAAAATACAATCATAACTTTGATCACTATTTAATTTTAATAACTGTACCATAATAGCTATAAATTTAATGAATAAATTAAATTATAATTTATTTTACAAAAATAGTTATAATCCACAATAAACACAGAAGATAATTAAATGTATGTATTTGATTGCATGTTTATAAATAAATATTTCATATGCATCGATAAGAAACCGTCAAGACACTTAGATTTATGATCGCTAAAACAATCTGTTATAATCAATCAATTGAAGACCTTATAGATAAAATCAACTTGTCCTCGTAAAATGATAAGTGATGATAAGAAATTTCGTGAAAAGGTAAGACAAAATCTATTTAGTGTTTTATGTTAATTTTCTTTTCACTACATTAGTACGAAATACCGCACGAAGAAATATAGACATGTATACATAGTATATATGTCTATATGTCTACATGAGAACGAGCTCAACCTCGTGTTAGATTGTAGCTCGCTGTAACGGATTCTTTATAAATATGAAGGTGTAAATACATAACACCATTGAAAGTTATTGTAAAGAAATACAATACATTATATTACAATAAGTTTTTATATTTATTATATTATTAATTATATTATGTTAGGAATATTAAATTTGTTTACCATTGGTTTTATTTATTTATTCAACTTAATGCACATAAGTACAATGGCGGACCTAATGCCTGAGGCATTCTCTACCAGTCAACCAAGGGTGGTGTAAAGAATCCTGTGGTAGGTGCATAACTTAATGTGAAAGAACCAAACTACATTATACAATATACAAACACATACACAGTATATATATATATATATATATACACGTTGTTTTACTACAATAAAAAGGGTTTTGGAAGTACAGTATATTATATTTCTTTAACCTAATATGAAGAGCGTGTTAATTTTAATACTACTAATAGTCCTACATTAGTCGAAATTTTACGTTTATCTCTTACACTCCAAATATTATATTGATTCATAACAATAATTACTCCTTTGCTTAGTGATTGAAGTTTTGAAAGAATAGCTGGTTACTAGAGGTCCCGCAGTAGTCGAAATTCGACTATAATTAATAAGAATTGTAAGTTTGTACACTATTATGATTGTATTTTATACTTCTATAATCGCAAATTTTGCCAAGGCTACACTATAAAAAAATATTAATAAAGACAAACAATATTCTCAATTTGCCCACAGACGTCAAGAACAAAAGTTTGACAATAAATAGTATGCATGCGTGTATGCGTCAAATACATGGTATGTAGTGTGTGTAATGTTTTCTTTATTGATTTAATGTATATTTTATGCATTATTTTAAAATTGGCATTAGGCACTTCTCCTCTATATTCTCTATAAGTGTAAAAAATTTCATACTCGTCCGTCCGCGCAATTTTCGTAAAAAGGGATACAAAGTTTTTGCTTCACGTATTAATATATAGATAACACTAAAACTCAACTATAGCTAAGCAATAAAAGAAGACAGTTAGGCAAACAGAAGGTAAACCGGCACTTAACTGATTTATCTATGTCTAAACATAGAATTTGATTACAATCAATAAATCTACTTATCAGACGTATTTGTACATTGTTTTCGTTTACTGCATAAACCAGAGTTTACAATTTCGATTGAATTAAACAAAAAACATGTTTGTTTTTAAGGGGAAAACCAAAACAATTTCCAAAGCATTTTATCGCAGGAAAAGTTATAAAAACGTCCTGATAAATTTTCCTTTAGCAATCACATATGTATTACTATACAAATTGAACACGCGATTTGCTTGTTGGCTGTAAATCAATAAATACGTAAATGACTTTTCCGACAAACTATTAACTTTTGTTATTAAG
Source organism: Bombyx mandarina (assembly GCF_030267445.1). Taxonomy (NCBI): domain Eukaryota; kingdom Metazoa; phylum Arthropoda; class Insecta; order Lepidoptera; family Bombycidae; genus Bombyx; species Bombyx mandarina. Next base: position 4,746,913 of record NC_143216.1, read on the forward strand.
AGTTTTGCACTGGAAATAAAATGTATGTTAAATGTTTTGAAGCGACACGTGTAACGGCGATGTGAACTATTTCATTATTATTATTTTTTGCTTTTATGGATGAACGAGCTCACGGCCCACCTGGTGTTAAGTGGTTACCGGAGCCCATAGACATCTACAACGTAAATGCCGCCACCCACCTTGAGACATGAGTTGTTAGGTCTCACTTCTAACAGTACAACGGCTGCCCCGCCCTTCAAACCGAAACGCATTACTGCTTCACGGCAGAAATAGGCAGGATGGTGGTACCTACCCGTGCGGACTTACAAGACGTCGTACGACGAGTAATTACGCAAAATATAATTATGTGGGTTTGCAAAAGCCTCGGGAGCTAAACTACTAGTTCGGAGAATCTAGAATAACCTCTTGAGATTACTAGAATAGTTAGGGGAAAAAAGGGTTCTGGCAACTACTGATCACCTGTCTAATAAATAAATAAATATGCTCCGTTGGAACAGTGAGGCATATGTTATACAATCAAGACTTCGAATTTGTGCCTCAAGAAAGGTGGTCTAAGGTATTGTCTATAACATGTTCCGAGAGCTCGTCTGCCCATCAAATGCAACAAAACACATCGAATTATTGAATAACAATTTAAAAATGTTTGATATCTCGAATCAAACGTCGTACATTCCCGACGCGTGTTCAATTTCTTTATAATTTCAACTGCGCACATAGTACGTCTCGTTAGATCTTTTTTTAGTTTTAAAACAAACAATCAAACCGCGTTTTAATTGTTCACTAGACACACATTCTGGACAGTTTCAAACTAGATATAACACGTCGAAATAACGATGTTTGCAAATCGAATCGAATCGCATAGCGGAAAGTACTTTTTAATTTTTCAACGTTACAAGAACGTTTTTAATGTTTTTAAAAGACGTAAACAAAACGTCGCTTCGAATTTAATGCTTTCTTAACTAAACTGATTGTTTCTCACACGAAGGTTTTTCAGCGGAAAAAGATTTGATATATTTTTTCAATTAAATCTTCACACGTATTTTGCTTGTGCAAAAAGCCAATAACACATTGAATTTGATGATTGAAAATTTTCGAACGTAATCATTAAATTAGTTTTTCATTTTAAAGTAAGGTTGAAAACCCAAGTCAACAAACTGACAGCCAGTTCTTTTGGTGTGAAAGGAAACAAATTTAAAGAAAATTAAATATCCAATGCACTGTATTCAAATTTATATGAATCAACAAACAACCTTAGACGTCCGTGGCCATGAAAACCACTGATGGACAAACCGTAAAGTATTGTTATGACACGTCTGAAATACGACGAAATAGTAAACGCGAGATGAAACCGTAAAAGTAGTATTAAATAAATTTGAAAAGAGTCGAAAGTAAAATAATTAGGCGAATTTTTGGAAGAGTTTTAGACGGTGTTTAAGATTTCACGAAGAACACCAGTACCGTAATTTTTGATTTAATTGTATTCACGATAAAACATTTAGATTTTTGTAGATTCGTAAACTTCTAACAGAATACTAAACCCCTTACGTCACCCCTTATCGCAGATCACATAGCCAATTGAATAAGATCTAAAGGAAATGGGTATGAAGAACTAGAATGAAGAAGCTAAGCGAAGATCAGCTTGGAGAGTTTTACTCGACCAAACTGAGAAGAAAAGCCGTGTAATGTTGAATCAAGAAAGATACTATTCTCAAGATAAACATCAACAAAGTATAAATTTACAAAATGCATAGACTATATTATTAAAACTACGTAAAATCACGCAGGTAAAACTAAACACGAACAAGCATTCCAAAAAAACGTACACATTGTGAAGACTGTCTAAAACTCCCTTTCTAGTATGATAATAAGTAAACAAACCCTTGTCAGTATATAGTGTAACTATTTAAAATAGTATATAATTTTGAAAGGACCTCTTAAGTATTGAACATAAATTATATTTTTGAAAACAAAGCTGAGAAAAAGTGCTGCAGAGAACAAAAGAATATCTGAGTTACGTCGGGTATAAGGGATCGTTCCCGAAGCCGAAATCGCAATAAATTTCTAAACAATATTCCTTCAAAACGACATTCATTTGCTAAGCCAAGCGTAAATCATCTGTTCTGCTACGTCATCTATTATGTGTGTTCGGTAGTTTTTATACTTATGCTATATAGTTTTCTGTTCTTGATTACCTCAAACACCGGTCACCGTCCTAGCCAAACCCGTCGCTTGTGACAAGGTGCTCGGCGAATAAATTTACCCATAGACACAGCCCACTGAGTTTCTCGCCACATTCTGTGAAGCACTGCTCTTGCTAGGGGCAGTGTTAGCAACACCTCCTTTATCACCTGTCTTCAGTTTCTTTTTTTTGCCTATCTGCCTCAATGGGCTATCCTGGCTTCACTTTCACTAGCGAGTGAACTGGTTCTCAGGACTCAACCTGAGAGAGCTTGTTAACATTTTCCCTAAATGCTGAATCTATCAGCGGATCGAAATCGCCACCCACTGAGAAGATTCGGCGAAAAACTCAAAGGCGCGCCGTTTTATCGCAGTAACATTCTGACGCTTAAACGCTATATGAACAAATCCATAAGTTGAACTACCGGATATCCGATATATCTAATGTCGATTGTACATGGAAAATTGGATTACCATTTAATGTTTGCTTTTTTAAAAAGATTCAACAACAAATAATAAGTTTTAGAACGATTTTTCATTCTCATTCTTTATAATTATACCAATACACCATGTATAATTGAGAGCTGATTACTCATATTTATGAAGCCATTACTATGAACCGTTCTCATCACTCAAGTAGACTAACGTTCAGGTTATTAAAATCTAATATTTTAACGTCAATGTAAACAAATTACTCACATAACAGAAAACGTGACCGCTAGAAAGAATGTAGCGGTCATTCGAAGATTTATGTACATACATACAAAAACAATTTTACAGGATAATTCTAGGCATGAACATACTGGTACAAATAATATTTTCGATAAAGCTATACTATTTTTTTGTAGAATCCGTTTTCCTGTACACTTTTAAGGTGGTAGGGAAAAATCGATTCCACATCCTTGAGCTAAGGGTACGGTCAGAGGGTTGGATGCCCACTAAAAACTCCCAGTACTGTTAACCCTGACGTTTCATGGTTTCACTGAATATGAGGGTGAATGAAACGAGTGGTCTTCTTGTAGGTTGCTTTCAAAGATCGAATTATAATTACTGTTTCGTAAGCCTATCGCTGTATTGCATACCACAACCACACACACATTACCACAACCATAACACGAGTACTTCGAACTCAAAGAGGCCATATGTGTATTCAATAATCTACATAAAGGCATCGCCCTCGGCGGCTGTGGATAACTAAAATTACTTTGAAAGCAACAGCTTTGTGCTCTTTGTAACACATATTATAAAGCATTGTAATTACCTTTGTTGAATTGTGTATTGGCATGGCAAAATGCCAAACTTAGTTTCTACTCTGTACTGGGCGCTTTGAAGATTCGTTCATCAAATTGTTTACGGAATCAACATTTATTGCTTACTAATCGCGCGCCAACTGCAAACCTGTAGACGAAAACAACAAAACCACAAAAACACTAGACATAAAGCATCGGGCTTCGTTAAATGACCGTATGGTGACAATAATTGGTATAATGCCAAAACGTCTGGGAATGTGATTTTAGGTGTATTAAGTGCGATGCACTTTCCGAATTTTAAGAAGAAGTAACGTTTTTACGAATAAACAGTTTTTGCAGTTCAAGACCTGAGCTGTTTGATCTATCTAATAAAATCAGGGCGAGGTCGTCGAGGACATGAAGACGGAGTTAGAGTAAAAATAATTACGACCTTAACGTAACTATAAACGAAATTTGATTACACAATTTTGACCGTGTCCTGATTTAATGTTTATCACATGCAAAAAATAAATTTGATGATCCTGACGTCAGTATTGTCAAGAATAATCTTTACGCTTGAAGACTAATGCGATCCAGAGAAGCTCAAAATGAGAATTCCAAACAAACAAATTTCGAATTCAATTATCATTTAAATTACAAAGCTAATTATTAACAAACTCCAATTTCACAAGCTGCATATGACTTATTTATTAATAGACTAGCTGACCCGGCAGACTTCGTAGTGCCTCAATCGATAAATAAAAGACCTAAACTTTTGTATAAAATAAACTTAAAACAAACAAAAGGAATCCGTCCGACGGGGGACACATCTAAGGGAAAACAAATTTGTTATTTTTATTTAATTCCGAGTATTTTCAAACGTATCTACCTTTTAAACCTTCTCTGGACTTCCACAATTAATTCAAGACCAAAATTAGCCCAATCGGTCCAGCCGTTCTCGAGTTTTAGCGAGACTACCTAACAGCAATTCATTTTTCTATACTAATATTATAAAGAGGAAAGATTTGTTTGTTTGTTTGTTTCGAATAGGCTCCAAAACTACTGGACCGATTTGAAAAATTCTTTTTCCATTAGAAGCCGACATTGTCCCTGATGAACATAGGCAACTTTTTCTAATTTTTTTTTTTTGGTTTCATGTGTGTTTTAATGTTTCCGAAGCGAAGCGAGGGCGGGTCGCTAGTATATATATAAAGATAGATGATGTTTTGTAGCGGACATTGACGGATCAAATGCCACGAAATGGAGGAAACAATTCACATCTTAAGTCGTAAGGACCAAAGAACCAATTAATGTTATGAGCTTTAATCGAAACGCATTCTCGAAATGAGGTCACTATGAACTACTTTACCTTATTGATACTACTCCTAATAAAACCAAACAGTATCTATTAGCGTTTCCATCATCGGATACTTCGATTATTATTATCAACGATTTCATACGAACAGTTAAAAATTCTAAGCATCTTACCAATTCTATAATACATTAAAGGATATTATTAGTTAGTTAATATGTTTAAATAAAGCTAAAATTAAATATTAATTTAATATGCCATATACAATCGACATTAGAGGTATCGAATATCCGGTATTTCAACTTATAAATTTGTTCATAAAGCGTTATTTTAAAGCTAATAATGTCACAAATTGACACAAATGAAATGAGTAGTTGTACATAACCTTATGTTTCTGTAATAGAAATATTATATATTTTGGGTTCAACAATCCATTTAAGGTTGCGTCATATTAAAAGAATTGTTCGGGCAAGATACTGATATCATGGCTTGTTCTATAATAAATGGGCTATAAATTAATTAACGCTTTGTTTGTTACTAAGCCATTAGCTGGTGCTAGATATGTGTACTATAAGAATTTCAAATATCACAGATTGACCTTCAACCAAGCACGACAACTATTGTCCACATAATCGCCTCAATGTTTCGATTAATTTTTCTTTAACACTTTAGATATAAGAATCAGAATTGCATTGATTCGTCACTTTTGAATGCTTAATATCAGTATTCTTGAAATGTACTAGGAAGCTATGTGTAAATATTGCAAATATGATTGACGCGTTGGCTCGCGGAAGACTATAGTTTTTTTTTTTTTTTTAAAACACGTAACCATCGATTACACGCTTAATATGTATGGCGCAACTGTGATAGCATTACATCAATCATTGTTGATTTTAATCACAGTAAACAATAATAAAAGTAACGATGACAGGATAATTCCGATTTTCTTTTTTTTTTTCACCAGGACCGGTGGGCGAGCAAAGGCTCAGCCAAGAGGGGTGGGATTTGCTAACAACTGCCCGAGCGCCTCCGAAGGAGACCTAACAACTCAAGAGCAATTGTTTCGCGAATGAATCTACTACCGGATCGGAATCGCGACCAGCTGAGAAGATCCGGCGAGAAACTCAGCGGGCTGATGCATGGGTTAGGTTGCACGTCGACCTCTTTGTCGAATTCGACGAGTACGGTTACCGGGGTCCCTAAGCCTGCTCCTAGTATTAGAGCTGAAGGCATCTAATGCAAAGGTTATTGGATCTGATGGATCCGTAAGGACGTGTTTCCGATTTTCTATATGAGTGTACCTGGTTCTAAGTGATCATCGGAACCTATTACTGTAACAACGTGAATCTCGATTTTGGGCTTTGAAATTTCGAAGTTGAAATCACTCTCTCTTTTAATTATTTCTATTTCTATATATATATAAAAATGAATTGCTGTTCGTTAGTCTCGCTAAAAGTCGAGAACGGCTGGATCGATTTGGCTAATTTTGATCTTGAATTATTTGTGGAAGTCCAGAGAAGGTTTAAATGGTAGATAAATATGAAAATTCACGAAATTAAATAAAACTAACAATTTTGTTTTTCCTTTGATGTGACACCCGTCGGACGGATTCCTTTTGTTTGTTTTAAGTTTATTTCATACAAAAGTTTAGGTCTTTTATTCATCGATTGAGGCACTACGAAGTCTGCCGGGTCAGCTAGTTATTAATAATAACTATTGTTTAGCAGCAGCTTCCGATACGTCCAACCAACCAGTTTGATAGTTGTCGAATTTCAATTAAGTTCCAAATTTCTCTATCCTTCGTATTAATTGACTTCTAAAATGATGTCTGTGTTTTGTTGGTCGCAAAAAAATGTAATATTTAGTGGAACACAGTGTATGATCGTGAAAAGAGAGCTTCTTTGACGAGAAGTAATAGTTAGTATGTCTCATTGTAAACATTATTTACAATTACAGTATAACGTGAGTTTAATTTATAATGATAATATCTTACATGATCTCTGGAATAATTTACTTCTATAAAAACAATGATATGTAGTCGAACGTGTTTGTGTTTGCTTAATTTAATTTTTTACAGGTGGTAAGATCTCTTGTGAGTCCACACGTGTCGGTACCACCGCCCTGCCTATCTCTGCCGTGAAGCAGTAATGCGTTTCGGTTTGAAGGGTGGGGCAGCCGTTGTAGTTATACTATACCTTAGAACTTATATCTCAAGATGGGTGGCGCATTTACGTTGTAGAGGTCTATGGTCTCCAGTAACCACTTCTGTGAGCTCGTCCACTAATCTAAGCGAATAGAAACGTAATACGAATATTCTGGATAAACCGTCTTTGTTCGATTGATTCTCTTATTGATTATTTTCATGTTTTATTCAGATTTGTTTGCGACAGACAAAATTCTATTCATCTTTGATTTTTATTGAATAGTATAACGCCACATTCTCGATCAATTAAATTTAAATGATTCTAACTTCGTAAACGTTAGAAAGATGGACGGCCTTCTGTTACTGGCCTTCAAGGGCACACTCATAAATTTCTCACTCAAACAAAAGTGGCGTTTGAGTGACAACGTTTCAAAACATTTGTGAAACTACACGCTGTTTGTGAACGTCGTGTTTACAATACTTTCTCGGTTTGCATAAATATAAATTTGTTAATGCAACTGATTTTGGTTCGAAAGTCAACTTAAGTGGTGTTTTAATAAGGTATTGATGATATAGATACTTACAGAATAATAACGCATTCAAAGAAACATTGTTCGTCCGTGCTCGAAAGTTGTAAGAGAACAAAAACCGACACAGCAACGCTGTTTTACTAGTGGTAGGACCTCTTATGAGTCCGCACGGGTAGGTACCACCGTCTTGTCTATTTCTGCCGTGAAGCGGTAATGCGTTTCGGTTTGAAGGGTTGGGATGTGGATGTCCATGGGCTCCAGTAACCGCTTAACACCAGGTGGGCTGTGAGCTCGTCCACCCAAATAAGCAATAAAAAAAAATGTAAAGTTGTGGTCTGCCTAAAAATTACCTTTGTAAATCCTTTTTTCAATCGATGTATTTCTTATATTGTGAGAACTCCAGAAGTACCCCGACCAAAATCGATACACTATTTTTCAAACAACAGAATAACATACTTAAGTCAGATGATATAAGGGAACACAACTATACAGACGCGGGATGATTTGGCCATTAATATAATTATAAGTTTTATTTGATAAAATCATGATGACGAAACAAGAAGAGTCAAAATTGAAAGTATTTTATTTTCCTTTCACTTTTCTATTTTAAGATGCCAAGAGGCTAAGTAAGCTGTATGTCGGACTCTTCGTCGCATTTGACGAGCTCCATCAGAATAATGACCTTTTGTTGGAAGGCTTTTGGTAAAAGTAACGAGAGTGAATCGACGCGATCCAAAGCGGCAATTTCTGCCGCGAAGCAGACGTCCGTTACGGTTTGAAGGTTGGTCCCTAAAAATATCCTTGGGTCTGTGGATCGCAGACGCGGACTAGTCCCACATACCTCCCCCTAAGTGCGGGGACCTCGCAGGAGGTTTGGTTACCGGCCCGAAAAAAAATATCGTGGAACAATACAACTGAGACTTCGAACTCATATCTCAAGATGGGTGGCCGATTTCACAATTTTTTTTATTATTTCCGATGACACGGGCTTATTATGAGATTATTCGTTCATAATAAACACAATAAAAATATGTGACTCAGTCTTTTCCGTACATACATAACTTTGTATAGGGATATAGGTATTGAACTGATAAATCAACTTCATAAAAATGACTGAGTGAAGAAAGATATCTCAGCACGTGCACAATGTGCATCTAAAAATCCTATTCTATGCTATTCCAAGCGTTCCGTACGTGAGGGCTTTTCTGCAATTATAACTAACAACTAACTCAATATCAGCAAAGAATGCTAATAATAATTGTTCTTTGGCTTTTACTGCTTCATTTAATCATGCAATTAACGTATCTTACTATGTCATAATTTCATAGATATGTATGTATATTAATAATGTAAATGTTTTTTCAATGAAGCCAAGTGAAAATACAGAAATAAATTAGTATTACCTATTAAGTAAATAGGGAAAGGCAGGGGATGGCTGTAAGCTAATGATGATGATGATGATGACGTATTACATAATTTCACTATAATTGAAATAGAAAATAAAAACATAAAGTCACTTACCAACATGCGAAAGACTCGTAAGATCCGACTCTGAAACGAAAAGAAAAAAAAATAAAAACAAAATTAAAAAAAAAGCAGTAATAAATCAATTTTGCTAGCAAATTAAAAGACTTGTAAAAGACGTCGTGAGCTCGGGTGGATTTTAAGAATTTTTTTTTTCTAAAGAATTATTGGAGCCTAAGGGGCTGTTCCAACAAAAAATACTTTAATGACATTAGTTGTTAGTATTTATTTGTATTTGTTTATTTTATTTGGATAAATTGTTTATTTGGATTAATGAAGTAGATCACTTTTAGAGTGCTATTTATAAAAAAAAATCTCTCATTTTTTTTAACCAACTTAAGAATGTCGATAAATATCTCACATTAATTACATATGTTTGATAAAAATGCAAATTATAACGAAAAAAAAAAAAAAAACCCTACATTATTCATTTACACATAGAATAATCATGAAAATGGGGCAGATTAAATTAATGTAAACATTCTCATTTCTAAAAAAACAAAACTGTATTTTCTGTTAGACAGTTCAACCTTGTGTTTATTAGTAGAAACGTAAACATGTCAAACATAAACAAGACGACTTCATTCTTCATTTAAATTTAACGTCTTCTAGATTACAGCGTTTTTCAATAACAGTGAAATTGAAATATTTTTATACGAGCGTATTTGGACGCTCGAGAATATACTCAATGTGGTCGTATTAATTTAAGCCAGCCATCAAGTCCCGCCGGCAGGTAACAATTTTTTTAAGAAACTACCTACCTGCCTTATAATTCCACGACGAAGGAAAAGCTTTTTGCAGATTATATTTAAAATCTTCAAAATTTATAAGATTTGCATTACTAATGTTACTACTGGTGGTAGGAACTCTTGTGAGTCCGCGCGGATGGGTACCACCACCCTGCCTATTTCTGCCGTGAAGCAGTAATGCAAATGAAGCAGCCGTTGTAACTATACTTGAGACCTTAGATCTTATATCTCAAGGGGAGTGGCCCATTTACGTCGTAGATGTCTATGGGATCCAGTAACCACTTAACACCAGGTGGGCTGTGAGCCCGTCTACCCATCCAAGCACTAAAAAAAATAAAAAAATACTAGTAATGTGAGCTCGCGTCCTGACTATTTCTGTCGCGTCTCATTTTGCGTTGCGAATTGAAGAGTCCGATAACCGTTCTAGAAAAGAAATTATACTTCGGATTCATGTCTTAAAGTTGGTGAGGCCGATAATGAACATCGCGGCTCACCGTCAATCCTTAAGCCCTGAACTAAATCGATAAACCAAGGTTCTACAGTCTACACTCCAAACAGATGCCTAGTACAAACATAGTACCTTTGAAGGCACTAAATCTTTTGATCGCAAAATATATTGCGTATTACGGAGTTAATTTGAAAATATAATTTCCAGTTCGATCTTGATAAAAGCGAGGATCGAAAAAGGTTATAATTCAATTTCTAAAATAAGTGTTTTATCCATAATCAGTGTGTTCATTTCCTGACGGCATTGGTGTGTTTCCGCGATCGAAGGCTTTTGAAATTTATTGATACTTTTATTTTTCCGGTAAACGTCGTACGTGGAGGAAAATTATTTGAGAGAAGCGAGCGATATCGGTCACGTTTCAGCTGTAAAACGGCGCCAGGAAATTACGATATTACCATATTTACTGGCGGTAGGACGACTTGCGAGTCACCACCTTTCCTATTTCAGCCGTGAAGCAGTAATGCGTTTCGTTTAGTAGCCGTTGTACTTTAAAAATTGAGATATTCCAACTTATATCTCAAAAGGTGTGTGGCGGCATTTACGTTGTAGATGTCTATGGATTCCGGTACCTACTAACAGTAGATGGGCCGTGAGCTAGTCCACCCATCTTAGCAACAAATAAAAATTACAAACGTTGATAGGTAGTGGTGAAGCTAAGTGTTACGATTTGAATGGAGAGACCGTCATTATATACTACAAGTTGAAATTTAGACCTCTCTTGAAGTGTAATGACATTCACTAGCGATGTCTATCTATAGGCTGGATAACCACTTAAACTGGTTAACCACATAACACCAGGAGCTCGCTTACCAGCAGTCAAGCCTTAAAAACAAACAAAATGTTAAATGTGTTACTCAAAACACATCATAACGGAACCTCCCGATCCGCTAACGGTGCTTTTAGGTACCACAAGCACCGTTCACCTTATTCGTCGAACCCGTCGCTTGCGACTAAGGGCTCACGTAAATTAACCCAAAGACACAACCCACAGAGTTTCTCGCCGGATCTTCTCAATGCGTCGCGTTTCCGATCCGTTGGTAGATTCTGCGAAGCACTGCCCTTGCTAGGATCAGTCTTAGCAACGTCGTCAGGTTTGAGCCCCGTAAGCTCACCTACTGGTTCTGCGAATCTAGTATAACCCCTCGAGGTAACTAGAATAGGTAGGAAAAAAGCGACTCAAAAGGGGATTTCGAAGTAGCCATTGTTTATTCTGTCTCTTAACCCTTTGACTGCCCTATAAGTAACCGGTGCCATACGTGGCGCATTGAAGTATTTATGTCGATTTCTGTCAAAAACAATAAAATTTCAGTGTCCATAACGTTGAAATTAAACAACCAATTAAATATAGAAGTTCTGCATTTCTTGCTGTTTAGGGGATATAATATGAAGGTGTTTATTAATTTTATTATAAAAATTAAAAAAGACTAGAATTAACAGAAACCGCCTGCTAGATTTATGAATATGAATACAGCCGAGAACAACAGCAATATCAACAGACCCGAACGATGACGATAAGCGTTTATAATTGTTTTGAAACAAAAACAGTTATTATCTACATGTCTCAAAATATTATTGTCAAAACAAGATTTGCATGACGCCACCTAAAAATTCATTATGTCCCCGGAAAGCAAAATATTTTCATTCTAAAAAGGTCGCGCGTGACGTATGCGATAATTATCAATGCGAGATTAAGAAAGTTATAACGAAAAACGGGCACACGCATTAAATACAGAACAAATTTCATCATCTATACTAATATTATAAAGAGGAAAGATTTGTTTGTTTGTTTGTTTCGAATAGGCTCCGAAACTACTGGACCGATTTGAAAAATTCTTTTTCCATTAGAAGCCGACATTGTCCCTGATGAACATAGGCTACTTTTTTTAAATTTTATTTTATTTTATTTTTTTGGTTTCATGTGTGTTTTAATGTTTCCGAAGCGAAGCGAGGGCGGGTCGCTAGTTCAATATAAAAGTAAAGTAGTCGATAATTTTTTTTTAAAGTATATTCATTCGCGAAGCTACTCTTGAGTTGTTAGGTCTCCCTTGGAGACGCTCGGGTAACTGTTAGGAAAACCCACCCTCCCTGGCTCCCTGGCTTGTTCACCCTTGTCCTTGTGAAACTGGAAAGGCCTCCGGGCCACTAGTAATGCCATGATAATTTGAAAATTTAAATGCACAGGTACTCGGCGTGTTGTCACAAAAAATAATAATAAATTTGACTGTCTATTTCAGTTGAATTTATTTCCTAATATGATTTATGATCCACGCGGTGGGAATTCGACATATTTTTGCTAAGAACAAATTCAAGTATATTTAATATTTTTTTAATACCTTCGTGCACATCTGCTGCACAGTAACAATAGTTTCTATAAATACCTAGTCAGGTCATAAATTCTGTCACATGTTTAATGTAAAATAATTGAAACAAGTTTATTCATTATGTAACCATTCATATACCAAAATGAACTTAACAAAACATAGATTCTTATGACACTAAAGTTTATTCAAAATTACCTCCGTGATTTTGAATACAGGCCTTCAATCTGCGCGGCCAGTCGTCTATCGCAGCACGAACGAGGTCCATGTCAATATCGGCGGCTGCCTTAATCAAGGATGTCTTGAGTGACTCCAAATTGGGATGAGGCTTTGAGCACGCCTTTTCCTCCAAGTGTTGCCATATCTTGTAATCTAACGGATTCAAATCTGGACTGGAGGAGGGCCAGTCTTCGTGCCGGATGAAGTCGATTTCACGCGCCGCCAGCCAGTCTTGTGTGCTCTTCGCTCTATGAGCTGGCGCCGAATCTTGTTGGAATACCCAGTGCCTGTTATTGAACATGGTATGAGAAACAGGTTCCACAAGGTTCGTCAGGACTGTATTTTGATACACAACTGCATTCGTTTTTACACCTTTCTCACAAAAATGTACCTCTGTTAAGCCCCAATAAGAAACTCCCAACCATACCATAAGCGAGGATGGAAAATGACCTCGTTGGACACGCGGAATACGGTTGCTCGCTTCTTCACTACTGTGTGCGTACACCTTATCATTTTGTTTGTTGTAGCTCTCTTCTACGGTAAAAATTTCTTCATCCGAAAAAAGAATTTCCCGATATTTTTTTCCCGCGTACCGCTTCAACAAAGCGCGGCATCTCTTCAGTCTCAGGTCCATTAGACGAGCATTCAAACGATGTCCTGTTTTTCTTCGATATGCCCGAAGCCCTAAGTCTTCATTTAACACCCTTTTCACCGTGGTTCTGCTTAACCCCATCTGAAGGGCCAACAGTTTCTGCTTACGTTTGGGATTTCTTTGAATTCGCGCCTTCACAGCTTTTATCACTGCTGGAGTCCTAACAGACCGAGGGCGACCACTTCTTGACCTGTCATCTACACTGGAGTCTTCATTGTATCGTTTGATGGTACGATAAACGAATCTTTTGGTTATATTCAAATTTATCAGTATGTTAAAAATTTGAATTGGCGCGTAACCGCAACGATGCAACGCAATAACTGCAACACGGTCTTCTTTAAGCGTCCACTCCATATTTAAAAATGAGTAAAATTCTAAAAGTATACATTTTTATTTTCATGAACAATTCGAAATTCGAATTCAATAAGCTTTTTTGTGGCCAGCATTCTAAAAGAAAAGTTTTTACTGTGTGACAATACTTATGACCTGACTAGTTATATATAACTATAGTTTTATATTTTGTAACATTATTTTAGTATTGTTATACATATATTTTTTCTTCACAAACACATTGTTTTTCTTTAGCTATTTTCCGCTTAAGCTTTTAATCGATTAATCTTATAGTATTTTTTTATAATAAAAAAATAATGAAAAAACAATTACACACTTGTTTTTCATTACGAAATACATTCTAAAAAGTTTACGTAACAGATAAGCAAAATCTCTTTTATCAAATTTTGTTACTATCTTTCAATTACAATTTTTATATCGAACTTTTTATAATGCCGAAACTGCGTGGATACAAACTGTAATCAATTAAAACAGCTGATTACACAAACGTCACGAAACCCACCTTGACAATGTTTTATAAATAATAACGAATCATTTAAAACATATTTCAAGTGACGTCAGTCACCGCCCAGTGATAACTGCTTATCCGCGGGGGTCGAGATAACGTACATTAATAACACGAAAGCCCCAGAATTGACCTCTCATCGTTAACGGACAAACAAACAAACGCCTCACCAGATAGCTGTTACGATGTACGATTGCGATATTATGTACTATGAGTAACATTTTTTGTTTTTTACGTTATCGTATCGACTCATGATGATCGCTCGTGATTCTCTATCCAATTAAATTTATTTGTAAATTTGACGGCATAACATTTTGTATGACAACAGAGAGATAGTATATTTTATCTTTATGATGTAAAAAGCGTAACCTAAGCGTAATATTAAACAAAACTTTATATATATCGACGCTTGAAAGGCAAACGTGACTAAGCGACAATGCGTGAACTTTACAGTAGACTAATTCAAAGTTGAAATACCTGAAAAAATTCTATTTTAACGAATCTAGCTGTAGGATTGAAATGATTCTAATAGAACTAGAATTTTTTTTTTTTGCGCATCGAATATGGTTATTGCCATCATTTATGTACAAAGCAGTTATTGTCGCTTAGTCACGTTTGCCTTTCAAGCGTCGATATACGCTCCAGAACCATCGACCAGACAAAGTTAGAGACAGGATAGAGTTATGGACCAGATATGCTCCACTCTCAACACTTCAGCCCACGTTGCTATCCACACAGCCTAGGTTTTTTTTTCCCTTGTAGGCAGACGAACATACGGCCCACCTGATGGTGAGTGGTTACCGTCGCCCATGGACTCCAGCAATGCCAGGGGCAGAGCCAAGCCGCTGCCTACCGCATAGGATAGGTAGAAATGATGCAGGATAATACAGGAGAAAGTTGTTAGAGGAGGCGACGACCCTGAGCATTGAGGATTATCTACGCAAGAAGGAGGACATACATATTCAACGGTTTTTATTCCCTACCTCTGATAGCCTTGAGAGGCTATATCAGCTTCTCCTTGACGTGTAGGCGAGCTCACGGGGCTCAAACCGGGTGTGTTGCTAATACTGGCCCTAGCAAGAGCAGTGCTTCGCAGAATCTACCGTCGGATCGGAAATGCGACCCGCTGAGAAGATCCGGCGAGAAATTCAGTGGGCTGTGTCTGTGGGTTAGTTCACTCGTCCAGCCCTTCGTCGCAAGTGACGGGTTCGACGAGGACGGCGACCGGTGCTTGTGGTACCTAAAAGCATCGTTGATGCATCGAGAGGATCCGTAATGACGTGTTTAGGGCGACGTCGACTGATAACCATTCGGTCTACAGGATCGGGTATGGATTTAACGGACAATACTCACTCATATTTATAGTAGAAAAGTGGGGTAGCTCATTCATGAATTATCTTAAATACCGTCATAAACAATTATTTACATGCGTTGGATTTACAATAGTTGGAAACAGTTAAACCTTAACTAATCTTATTTAATCTAAGTCTACAAGCCTTTTTAAGTAGTTGTTTGACAAGACGAAGATGGGACGCGAGATTGGTTAGAGTTATCTGCATATCGTGGAATACTCCATTAGGCGAAGCTCAAAGCCATCCGACTGACCTCTTGTTTACAGCGATAGATGATAAAACAGATCGTTTGATTTCATCACTAGTATTTATTACCTTGTCACTTATGCGTGTAAATATCTTTAGAGTTATGAGAACGCGTTCAGCTGTGTTCGCGTTGTACAACAGAAGGTCTGTTTTCACTAGCCCTATTTTTTTACTACCTACCGTTTTAGTTTTTCCGGACAGCAATATCTCGTTTCGCTCCGAAACTTAATGTATTACGGTGAACAGAAACACATTATTGTACTGTTTTTGTGTTTAATGTATCGCACTGTTTGTTTTTTGGTGTATAATAAAGAATACTCTCTCTCTCTCTTTCTTTCTTTCTCTCTCTTCCTCTCTCTCTCTCTCTCTCTCCCTTTCTCTTTCTCTCTCTCTCATTATGGTGCCTTCTTGTAGATACAATTTCTACCTAAGCTTCTGGCGATGAAGGCAGTGAGAAATCCATAGACATCTACAAGGTAAATAGCGTTACACACCTTGAGGTATGAGTTTTACTGTCTCAGTTTTTAAAGTACAACGGCTGCTCCACCCTTCGAACCGAAACGTATTACTGCTTCTATGCAGAAATAGTCAGAACAGTGGTAGCTACCTATCCGTGCGGACTCACAATAATTCCTACAAAACGCAGTTGAGATTACAAACATCAGGGACATTACACAATTTATTTTTATAGCAATACACCGTTTGAGTTTAATGAAAATATTAACTGCACTGGCAAAAACTAGGATAAGACATTTAAATCCGTAATTATCTCAATACAATGTACATATTTTTGACTTGTCGCCCTTTAAAACAGATAACAATATCAATTGAAGCTAAATTTAGAGGCGGCGGCTTCTGACATAATAGCAATAAAAATACGATCGTAAAATTTTGTTCTTTTTTTAAAATAAACCAAGGTAACACAGTTACAAGAACTGTACGCGCACGGGGTTAACGAACTCGCAAGGGCGTTTAGTGAGATTCACGCTTTGTAAGTTTTGTACGCTTTACATTACGGTTCAAGTTAGTGAAACAAAAAGTTTGACCTGTACATTGAGGCTAATCCCCAAAAACCTAAATCAATTTTAGTTTTCTCTGGTATTAGCACCAGTGATCCCACTCCTTGTTTCTGTGGAGGTCATGTGCATATTGTATTTAAATGCTAAGGCGAATCCTGATCTGGATAAATGTACTAGAACGGCAGTAACCGCATAATGTTCCGAGCTATGCCTGCTCGTGTGTCTTCAACAACACTAACAAAAAAAATGTATTGAAAGAATTGGAACGTATTTGCTTTTACCCGCAACTTCGCCCGCGTGGTCTACGAAAAGCAAGTACCAGTGTAGTTTCCGTGGGAATTAGATATTTTTTCGAGATGACAAAAGGTAACCTATGTCACTTTTCTAATGTAAACCTAAAACTTAAAAAAAATAATGTCCGTGCGTTGCTTTGTTTTGACATGAAAGAAGAATAAACCAACACACAAATAAAGAAACATACTTAATTTACAGAATATACTTTCACTAATAGTATAGAAAAAAAACCATGGATGACATCATTTAAGACAGAATTGGTATCTACACATGTATAAAATAAAGTATTTTAATTTTGTTAATATTTACATTTACATTAGAATAAAGACAGTCAAGCTAAGTAAATCAACCTCTTTTTTAAAAAAAAAGTGTGTGTGTCCGCTCCGACGCACGACTGGAGTTTACTGGATATAAAAAATTAAACGAAACAATACGAGAAATAGTTCTATATTACGACAACACGATACACTACAGATTATTAACAAATTAACGAGACACAAAACAAACGACTAACAAATATATGAAAATACAATAATGAGAGAAACGCGCGATCAGTACGAGGCTTTGTGGCGGACTGCCGGCGCAGCAGCCCGGCGTCACCTGCGATAACGCATTTCGTGTGACATGCGCAATCAGGCGCATAACGCATTTCGTGTGACATGCTAGATTTTGGTCCCCATAATTTTCATACCCCGGGCCTATATATGTAAATCGATTCTAAAGGAGTAAACTCCAAAAAAACTGGGTATATCCAGTCTGATTAAAGATTTATCCTCATTTATATTGTTTTCGTGTATTTCGTAACATCAAAACAATATGATGCAATCGTGTCACTTTCAAACGAAAAATGTGAACGAGAATTGTTTGTGGTTAACCGATGGATTGTTTTTTTTTGTTGTTGTCGTGTTGTAGACATTTCGTTACGTTTTTTGTTTTTCCTTCATTTTACTTTTTAAAAAACAATAACAATGTAAGTATGTCAGATTGAGTTTTATTACACTAGCTAAATACCTACACAATACATTAGCTTACTGGTAGCAGGACCTCTTGTGAGTCCGCGCGGGTAGGTGCCACCGCCCTGCCTATTTCTGCCGTGAAGCAGTAATGCGTTTCGGTTTGAAGGGCGGGACAGCCGTTGTAACTATACTTGAGACCTTAGAACTGATGTTTCAAGGTGGGTGACGCATTTACGTCGTAAATATCTATGGGCTCCAGTAACCACTCAACACCAGGTGGGCTGTGAGCTCGTCCACCCATCTAAGCAATAAAAAAATTAAAGATGTGGTGTCGTGGGACACCAGGTAGGAACGAAGTTCCTTCGGCTAATGTAGAATCGACACAATTTGCAAAAAAAGAAATGGTGCTCAATTTATGTAGGTTTTCTTGGTTTTTCTCTTAAATTTTGCTGATTAGTTTTTATTTAAGTACGGGAAAGTATTTAGGAAATTCAGTATTTTAGGAAATAATAAATTAAGTAAAATAAAAAAAAATAGTAATTCAAATTATCAATTAAAATAACAAAATATATCTCTTTATTTTTGGTTGACAACATAAAATTACATAGAAATAGAAATAATTACTAAAGAGAGAGAGAAGGGATTAGAGAACGAAAAGAAAGAAGGAGAAAGAGAAAGGTATTATACACTACTCGCTTGTGTATGCGACTGTCGCGCCTGCGCACGTCTCATTTAACGGTTTTATTCCACGCACTTTTTTCCACGGATTTATTCCACGCACTTTTTTCCACGGATTTTTTCTTACGGTTTTACTATCACATTTTTTTCAGTTCGGTCGCGCAGCAAAATTCCTATCCCCTCCAAGCCGTAAGGAACTTTGTTCCAAAAAAAAACATTTTTTGAGCACATTAAATTTAAATTTTGTTTTCCTTTTTTTTTGTTCGTAGGAATATCAAGACTCTTCTAGTGTGTTTGAAATATAACTCCACGCGCCAAACAGGTTACGTGTAATTCAATACGATGTGACGTGGACCGTAGATGGCGCCACTATCGAGTTACGAAAATTACCGCGAACAAGACAACACTCATTAACAATGTATTCAATTTATAATGTTTTATTACTATATAAGCGAAATCTGCGGAATTGCATTTAATTTTTGATTAGTTTGATATTTTTTCGGCTGCTCTTGCTCCAATAAAAATATTTATTCCCCTTTAAAAAAAATGAGAAAATTTTTAATTACTAAACATTAATTAGGAGGGTGTGCAATTTTCTTGCAAAGTTACATTGAACAAAAACTGTTTTATCACATTATATTACATCACAATTACTACATTACATAAATTACATTAACTATTTACGAACAATATTAAACAAAAATTAAAAATATAATTGAAATACCTACATATACGTTATTCGTCGTATATTTAAAAGTTCACACGAGGTACCTAATTAATTTAATGCTAGGTATTTTTCCTCATCAGTTTTTTGCATAAATAAAAACTATAAAGATTTCGGGGAAATTTTTATTACACATCTCAGTGACGTAGAAACGAAACCAGGTTTTATATTTTACTGTTGAACCGGTTTTAAATATCGGATACGTGTTACATTACATCGAGCGATAAAGGGAGAGTGCAAATGGCAGCGACGCGCGGAGCTATCAAAATATTATATCTTCACTGTTACAATTTTGCTGTGCTTAAAGATTGCTCAAGCCGTATTCCGTGAATACAGTAGGATGTGATAACTTTACTTCATATACCTACTGGTAAGACAGCTTGTGAACGCATACGAGTAGGTACACCCACCCTGCCTATTTCTGTCGTGAAGCAGTAATGCGTTTCGGTTTGAAGGGTGGGGTAGCCGTTATAACTATACTGAGACCTTAGAATGTATATCTCAAGGTGGGTGGCGCATTTACGGTGTAGATGTCTATGTGCTCCAGTAACCACTTGACGTCAGGTGGGTAATGAGCTCTTCGACCGATCTAAGCATTAAAAATAAATAAATAAAAGTAACCATCGATCGACCTAAGCACTACTGCTGTAAAAAAATATTAATTAAAAATATTTCTCATGGTTCTCAATTTAACTGGTCCTTTATGATACGTCGAACTATGAATTCGGTTTACTACACACAAGACGCTAATTGGATCTGGCTGCCACTGCCCAAGTACAGCAACGGTGACGTCTGCACCGAGTATCTCGTTTTAATTTTGAATGACGTAGACGGAAAATCTCGTAACCTATGCTTCGTATTACCGACTGGTTTTGAAAGGTTTCGGGGTTTTTATTGAATTATACTGATATCCACTGAATAGAGATTAGGAACCCAGAAAAAAACACGTTTACATTTTAATGCAAATTTAATCGAGTATAATTATTCTCGTACAAACAAAGCAGTAGGTATCTACACGTAGTATCATCGTAATGATTTAATAATCATTACATTTGAAAAGTCATTGTGTAACTCATTTTAATTACATCTATTTGTATGTTTGCGATAACGAACAATGCTATCAAACATGAAGTTTTGAAGTTTGACATCACAAACTGAAATCACATATCAATTGCATTGTGTAGCAGCTGTCGCACCCTTCGAGCCGAACGCATAACTGCTTTGTAGCAAAATAGAGGGAATAATGGTACTATCCGTACGGACTTACAGGAGGTACCAATAAATACCGTTTAGTGATCGCAATACGCTGGTATATTGCCGTTTTGGAAACGGTTAAGAACTCTTGATCCCGTTGAGTCTGTGTGGTATCGTAAAACATGGAATGTTTTACTGTGCCATCTATGATCAACTTTTAGAACTATTTACCGCCATCTGTTGGCGTAAAACGTCATTAACTAAGCTACAAGGCAACCAAGTCAAGATTTAACATCGTTGACAATAGATGGCAGCACATGCTAACAGTGACATCTATTGACTGGTTCCAGACTATAAATTTCTTGTTGTTATAGTTCCCGTGTGGTTTACATATAATTCGCTAGATGACGCTTACATTATTTTTTAAGTAACTAAGCTGGAGAATTTACATTGTATTTTAAAACAAATGATACAGTAAATCATTTTCTAAAATAAGCTTTAACAATGTAAGTACCTACTAAAATCAAAAGAAGCAGTAACTCACCGGTGTCGTTGAGAAGGGCATTGATGTCCGTCGTCGACCCATCGGCCGACATTGCTGAAAACAAAAAAAAAACAGTTTAAATATCGTTTAAAATCCAAATGACTTATTGGCGGGAATGCGAGGAGCGAATTTGTGTGTTTTATTAATTTAGCGGTATTTTTTTAGACTTAAGCGTTAAATATGTTGCTTGTTATAAAATTAAATGCTTGTTAACCGTTTAGTTTTTATAAAAGTTCACAAGAGTGGGAAAATGAATCGGAACCTTCCAAAAAGTCCACTGAAGTCTCTTTAAAAAACCACTATTTAACTGAGCCTTTATCTAATCTAATCTCATCTCGTTTCATTTAATTTCATCCTAATTGATTCTAGTCTCTAACAAGTCAACTTCATCTCATTTCGCTCATCATAATAATATATATTTTTTTTAAATTACAGAATAAGTACGCATTCAATAATTGAAGACTTTTACAAACTCGACACTTGTAGCAGTGGCATCGTAATAAAGTAATTGCCGTCCTAATAAAAGAAGAAAAAATCCTAAAACCAGGCTACAAATAATGCTAATAAACCTTTTTGACCATAATTGGATAGATTAAATTACTGCGGTATCTTTTTTTGTCATCGTTAGTTTAATAAATGTTTTGTAAATAGATATAATAAGTTTTTTTTTTTACGGTAGACCAAGATTGACATAAGGCACAGCATCACAGAGACCAGAAGGTCAAAGCAAACCGTGCATAACATTTCTGTCCGACATTGACACGGTCGCCGCTGCTATTATTTACAGATTATTAATTTCCCATCTAATTGTACAAAAAATGTACTTTTAGTTTATTATAGTTTAGAAACAATTTACTTGAAAATGTTTGTTCACATTTGGGTAGCAAGTAATGACTGCGTTCATGTCGAGTTTCAAAGAATCTGATTTTTGTGTTTTTTTTTTTTTATATTTAAGGCTTTTTTTGGTCAATAGAAAATCGTTCTTTAGGTATGTCAGAGTTGAACCCCATAAAACTCCATATTACTCAATAGTCTGCGTTTGAGCCTCAGATGTGTAAAGCTTCCCCGAGCCGTGTCGGAGGCAAATTTCAGTCATCAGATAAAGATCATTCATAAATTATAACTCAACCGAATTTAATAGTGAAATAATCGCTCACATCGGGCAAACATTGCTGTAATAAATAGGTTTCTTTTTTTTGTTTAATATTTTTTTATTATGCATATATTTAAATGTTTAACTGTCTCTGATTCCCATAGTACAGAGAATCCTAGTTTGGATCGAGATGAGACGTGCGACTTATTTCTGATTATTATAATTATTATTATAACTCGAATTTCCTTGCGTTGTATTTTATATCATGAGGGACTTAAAAATCGAAAATCAGCCGTTTTCGTAGTAAGTACACCGAGTTGCAAGCTAATGACGATACCTTTAAGTATTAATGTCAAGTTCTGATAAATATATCGAGTTTTATTTAATTGACCCACATGAGCCGATAAGCTGATAGCCTGATGTTGAGTTGTGACCACCGTTAATGCACCGTTCACTTAAGAGATAAGCATTCGTATTCTCAATTACACTGGTATAAAAGCGAACCATTTAATGTTATTTTTTTTTATTGATTATATGGGTGGACGAGCTCACAGCCCATCTGGCGTTAAGTGGTTACCGTAGCCCATAGACATCTATGACGTAAATGCCGTTACCCACCTTGAGATATAAGTTCGAAGGTCTCAAGTATAGTTATAACGGCTGCCCCGCCCTTCGAAACGAAACGTATTACTACCTTGCGGCAGAAATAGGCGGGGCGGTGGTACCTACCCGTACGGACGCACAAGAGGTCTTACCAACAGTAAAAAGCCTAGGGATAATGCCAGCGTAGTCGGGCGAGTAGGTGAGCTCACGGGGCTCTAACCTGAGGACGTTGCTAACACTAGCCCTAGCAAACGCGACCCACCGAGAAGATCCGGCAAGAAACTCAGTGGGCTGTGTCTTAGGGCTTAGTAGAACGTATCTCAGCTTGGTCCTTATGCCCACAACCGTCCCGCCTGCCAAGGTGCCGAGGTGGGGTAATTTGTGAAAGCTAGCACTGCCAGTTCCCTTGCCCTTTCTGAGTTCCGCATCTGCGGGGATCGGATCGTAGGCTGAGCGTTGGGGCTCATCGCTTGAATTTTGATTTATGATTTGGCACAATCCAAATTCTCGCCCAAAAAAGCACGTATTGTTAGTCCACATGTTATGCGTAACGCCCATTTCTACGGCGAAATAATGCATTCAGATTTAAAGGCTAGACTCGGCTAGAGTAGTGGATAGACCAATACGTTGTACTTTTCAGGTTTCGACTTCATGTTTGAGAGTAAATTTGGTACCTTATTGTCGAGTCAGATCAACTATTCGGGATTCGTATTAGCGTTTGGAAATTAAACATTTATCATTAAAATCGAATAATTACATACGTGTGGGATTAAGATAATTTGAAGCAATATGGTTTTATAAGTACTAGAGGTCCCGCAGTAGTCTAAATTCGACTATAATTAATTGGAATTGTAAGTTTGTACACTATTATGATTGTATTTTATACTTCTATAATCAAAAATTTTGCCAAAACTACACTGTAAAAAATATTAACAAAGGCAAACCTATTCTCAATTTGACAACAGACGCTAAGAACAAAAGTTTGACAATAAATAGTATGAATGTGTGTGTGCGGCAAATACATGGTATGTGGTATGTGTAATGTTTTCTTTATTGATTTAATGTATCTTTTATGCATTATTTAAAAAAAATATTAGCATTGTGCACTTCTTCTCTATATTCTCTATAAGTGTGGAAAATTTCATACTCCTCCGTCCGCGCAATTTTCGTAAAAAGGGATACAAAGTTTTTGCTTCACGTATTAATATATAGATATAGCGGATAGCTGTCGTAGAATGAAAAATGTTTGACAGATGATTGAATTTCGTTACCGACGTATTCAGGATAACCTTACGTAATAAATGTACATAATAATATATACAAGTTACGAACAAAAACATTCGGACCGTCGATCTACCGAGCAATATCATCAGCTCGTTGGAGATCTTTCCTTTGCCTGTCGTTATTTCCACGGAATAGATAAAAAAGGTAACCTAACCTAAGGTAAAGGTAACCTTATTTATCTATTCCGTGGTTATTTCCAAAAGTAAATGAGGTTCATAATAAAAAACGCACATAAAGGTTTTCGACGTCCGTTCGCATAATACCAGCGAATTACGTTTTTCTTCGAGTTACGTTGGTCATAGTACTATTCATTTAACGAGCTAAGTAAGTAATCATAATAAGTGTTTTTTTTTTCTTTGTTTTTTTTTTTTTTTTTTTTTTTTTTTTTTTTTTTTTTTTTTTTTTTTTTTTTTTTTTTTTTTTTTTTTATGATTGGTAGTTTACTGGTGGCCCGAAGGCCTTTCCAGTTTCACCAGGACAGGTGGGCGAGCAAAGGCTCATCCAAGAGGGGTGGGATTTGCTAACAACTGCCCGAGCGCCTCCGAAGGAGACCTAACAACTCAAGAGCAATTGTTTCGCGAATGAATCTACTACCGGATCGGAATCGCGACCCGCTGAGAAGATCCGGCGAGAAACTCAGCGGGCTGATGCATGGGTTAGGTTGCACGTCGACCTCTTTGTCGAGTTCGACGAGTACGGTTACCGGGGTCCCTAAGCCTGCCCCTAGTATTAGAGCTGAAGGCATCTAATGCAGAGGTTATTGGATCTGATGGATCCGTAAGGACGTGATAATAAGTGTTAATTGCCATTTAAGAAAAAAAAAGCGGCAATCGCGTTTCTGACCTTGTTCGGTTCATTTTCCCTTGTTATTACGCTTTAAAATTATTAATGCGGTTTTGTATTTCAATGACAATTTATGCGCTTAATTAATTAAGATAACTTTTTATTACTTTATTTTTAGTATACACTAGACGTGTCCTGCGGTTTCGATCGCGTTAAATCCGTAATAAAATACGTTGTGATTTTTTATTCGGGATAAACAGTTGCTTGTGTCACGATTCTCTCGCCCATAAATTAAAAGTTGATTTGTAAATCTGTTGGTACGACCACGAAGTAGAATGAATGTCTTGTCATCATTATTGCACCCGAAAAACTCGGCATTATTTATCGTATCAAAAATATCCTATAAGTTCGCTTATTATTATTTTCGAAATTTAACTGAAATGCATCCTGAAATTTTTGCTTCAGTGACTAACAAACTTCCTTTGAGTTACAAACAATAAATATTTATTTTGTTCAGGGTTAATTGAATACGAAAATAAAAACTTAGATGTTTAAAAATCATTTTAACGATTTCAGGATAAATGACGTTCATACATTTAGCGAAAGATTTAAACTAATGCTTTGCACACAGAACCGGTTTTTTGAGTTATACTTTTTATTTATTTATAAAATTCAACTTTCATTCATTTATCTTGTCATTTTATTTAAATAGATTAAGTTATGCTATTTTCTATTTTTTGTAGAGAGAATTCTATTTTCTTTCGGTAGTTATAATGTTTGGTTACACACACAAATAAAAGTTCCTAAATGTAGAGCCTTGGGCGCATTACAACGTAGAAGTAAGCCGATCAGTTTTGTTTTATAATTAAGTAGCTTTTGCCCGCGATTTCGTCCGCGTGGAATAGCTATTTTAGCATAACGCTAAATTTTACCGGCCTCTTCATTTATGTAGAAAGTGAAAATATTTTTGAATAAAATAATGTTAAGGAGCTATTTAAGGTACCAAAATCACGCTTTTTAACAGACTTCAAAAAAGAAGAACTTTTCAAATCGGACCAGTAGTCCTTGAGATTAGCGTGCTCAAACAAACAAACTCTTCAGCTTTATAATATTAGTATATATTTACATTACACATACAAAATAGTGATTAATGTTATGCTATTAGAATCTTAAAACATTTTTGTTGCGAAATACCAGTAAATACGTATAGTGAGTTAATAAAAACAACACCATTTAAATTTAGAAGTACGGAAAAACACAGTGGAAATATTTCATTTCGGAATTGCTAGATATGTACTACCTAATTAGTGTTTTTTCTTTGAATTACACATAGAAAAACAATTTTAGTTAATAATCAGCATAATTTATGGGTTGTTAGTGTATTTGAGTTCACACTTTGTAAGGCTGCGGTTACTGTGACGTCACGCAGTTCTAAATTTCACAACATTAGCACCCGTACACACGAGTATAAAATATCTATATATTAATACGTGAAGCAAAAACTTTGTACCCCTTTTTACGAAAATTGCGTGGACGGAGGAGTATGAAATTTCCCACACTTATAGAGAATATAGAAAAGGCTAATAATTTTTTAAACTTATGCATTAATAATACAATAAATCAATTAAAAAAAACATTACATACACTACTATGTATTCGACACACAAACACACACACAAACATATATAATTTAAACTCTTTGTTTATTGTCAAACTTTTATTATTGCATAAAGTTTGTGGTCAAATTGAGAATAGGTTAATATTGTTTTTCTTTAATATTATTTGTCTATAATGTAATCTTGGCGAAATCTGTGATTATATAATAGAAGTATAATAATAGTCTTTGATATTAGAACCAAAATAATGTTCAAACTTATAATTTTAATTAATTATAGTCGAATTTCGACTACTGCCGGGCCACAAGTATGTATAAATGTTCAGAAATATTTTAGTCGAACATACAAAACCCGGTGAGAAGATTAAATCGCAGTAATTATAATGTAGTTGTGAGTTTGTCATCACATCTCATCGTGGATTGAAGCATTGACGAAATTATATCTAAGGGATCCAGTAGCTTTTTTAATTATGCTTATACTCAATTCAGAAACGGGTAGGATCGCATTCTCGCTCACGACTCGGTCGTGTGCGGACGTGCTTTCCGATCCGTGGCCCGCTTGCGAGCTGCGTCTCTTTTTTTTTTTTTTTTTTTCCTACCTATGCTGATAGCCTTGAGAGGCTATTTCAGCTTCACCCTAACGTGTGTAGGTGAGCTCACGGGGCTCAAACCGGAGAGTTGCTAACACTGACCCTAGCAAGAGCAGTGCTTCGCAGAATCTACCACCGGATCGGAAACGCGACCCACTGAGAAGATCCGGCGAGAAACTCAGTGGGCTGTGTCTAGGGGTTAATTCGCTCGTCGAGCCCTTCTTCGCAAGCGACGGGTTCGACGAGGACGGTGACCGGTCCTGCGTCTCTGAACTCACAGTTGTGCTCGACAGTGTAGTGACCGTGAATACATCGTGCTTACAATTCGGTAGTGCGGACGTGCCGATCCGTTGGTCGCTTGCGATTTGCGTCTCGGAGTCCATTTTTGTGCGCTAAAGTTTTGTAACCGCGAACCCACCCTTTACCAACTGCCTTTTTCAAGGCAAAACCAATCGCTACGTTCAGGCTTCCTGTGGCACTCACAGGCTAGCGATTTCGTAACCCTTCCCAAAACAACAGTCTTTTTCAAGACTAGACCCCCGCTCGCGATTCTGCCTGCTGTAGCACTATACAGCCCGAGCGGGTTCCTTTCCTTTTCCCCGCCGATTGCCGTTTTCACGGCATAGGCATTCCCCCCCTGCTCCTTGCTGTCCTGCAGCACAGGGGGGTTACAAATCCTATCCGGGGCCTCGCCTTTCGGCGAGTTCAACAAAAGTCCCGGGGCCGCCCCCCCCGGGCAAGAAGACCGAAAAAAAAAAAAAGAAAAAAAAAATTGAAGAAGATAGTGCTAGTGATATTGTCGGGTTCCTCCGGGATAGGTACCCGTCAATTAGGGCCGAGTACCTAGAGTTTAGGGCCGCCCGTGGCAATCCCTCCCCCCCCGCGTCCGTCGCCGCGTACTTCAAACGTGCCTCGGAGGCACGCCGCCGCGTCAAGTTCGAGCGCACGTTCCGACGTAGCGACTCACGAAGCGCCTAACGCTACCCCCACCCCCGCGCCCGCGTCGACTACGTCATCGCGCGTTTCGTCCGTCGCGACCTCGATCGTTTCGAGTTCAGGCTCCGATACCGAATCGGAGATGGATTTCGAATCCGCGTCAAGCCCTCAGCCTGGAACTTCGGATGGGTTCCAAACCGTAACGCGCGGTAAAAAGCGTACTCGCGCCGTGGAGTCCCGGAGCTCCACGACGAAGCAGACTAAATCCGCGACCGCCTCCCGCCCGCAGGTAGTCGTGACACCGGAGTCGGACTCCGCTCGCCGTGTAACCCCACCGCCGCGTCCCAAACCCGCGCCCGCTCCTAAAGTAGCTGCCCCGCCCCCGCTGATTCTCCAGGAAAAAACTGCGTGGAACCGCGTTTCCCAGGCCCTTCAGGCAAATAAAATTAATTATACCCATGCGCGTAACGTCGCGCATGGGATTCAGATAAAGGTCGCAACGCCGGGCGACCATAGGGCCCTCTCTTCATACCTCCGAAAGGAGAACATAGGTTTTCACACCTATGCTCTTCAGGAGGACCGCGAGCTCCGCGTAGTAATACGCGGAGTCCCAAAAGAGCTAGATATCGAGTACATTAAGGAGGATCTGACCGCTCAGTCCCTCCCGCTAGTTAGTGTGCACCGGATGCACAGTGGGCGGGGCAAACAGCCCTACAACATGATTCTAGTAGCGCTAGAACCCACCCCGGAGGCCAAAAAGAAGATCGCATGTCTCACGACAATTTGCGGCCTATCCGGGATCTCAATTGAAGCCCCCCATAGACGTGGCACTCCCGGGCAGTGCTACAGATGCCAGCTTTACGGCCACTCGGCTCGTAATTGCCACGCGCGCCCCCGCTGCGTAAAGTGCCTCGGCGACCACGCCACACTAGATTGCTCGCGTGTTAGGGAAACCGCGACCGAACCTCCAAGCTGTGTCCTATGCCTTAAGCAAGGGCACCCCGCGAACTACCGTGGATGTCCTAGGGCTCCGCGAAAACGTCCGACCCACCCAGCCCCCCGAACCGTCGGCCCAAAGACTTCGGCGCCTTCAGTGCCGAAACCCGCCTTCGTGCCGGCTGCAGTTCCCACGGTGTCGGCGTGGAAAAAACCGCTGCCGTATACGAAGGCGGGAACGGAAACCGCACCCCCGCCCCCGCTCGTGACACGCCCCGCGCCCCAGCCCCTGCTCGCACCTCGCCCCGCGCCCGCGTTCCGTCCCCCGCAACCCTCTGCCGTCAACGACTTCGCGCTCGTGCGTGACTTCGTCACCGCAGTCAACTTCGACCGTCTGCGATCGTTCGCAGACGCGATACGTAGGTCGGTAACCCCCGAACAGCGGCTCGCGGCCGCTTTCGATCACATGGACGTCTACGAGTCCGTGTCGCGTACGTTATAAAATCTTTACCGATAATCAATGGCGCAAAAAGGTAGAGAAAAACCGTATTTCCTTACGTTAGCATTCTATAATGCTAACGGACTCGCGCGGCAACGCGATCAAATTTTTGAATTCCTCCGCGATAATCTTGTAGATATTCTATTAGTGCAGGAAACCTGTCTGAAGCCCTCGCGTCGCGACCCGAAAGTCGCGAACTACGTCATGGTTAGGAATGACAGACTCACCGCCTCCAAAGGCGGGACTGCCATTTACTATAGACGGGCCCTGCACGTTGTCCCTCTCGATACTCCCTCGCTCTTACATATCGAGGCGTCAGTGTGCCGTATCTCGCTGACGGGACACCAGCCGATCGTCATCGCATCCGTTTATCTCCCCCCGGACAAGCCCCTTCTGAGCAGTGACATCGAGTCACTGTTCGGCATGGGAGACTCTGTCATCCTGGCAGGCGATCTAAATTGCCACCACACTAGGTGGAACTGCCATCGTACAAACGTCAACGGTAGGCGTCTCGACGCGTTTATAGACGACCTCACCTTTGAAATAGTCGGTCCCCCAACTCCAACATGTTATCCGTATAACATCGCGCTCCGTCCGAGCACTATAGACCTGGCATTGCTTAGGAACGTAACTCTGCGCTTGCGTTCCATCGAAGCAATGTCAGAGCTCGACTCAGACCACCGACCTGTCGTTATGCAGCTCGGTCGCCCTCACAACCCAGTCACTGTTACGAGGACCATGGTGGATTGGAATAAGCTGGGCACGTGCCTAGCCGACGCCGCTCCGCCAATCCTCCCTTGCGGCCCGGATTCGAATCCATCCCCCGAGGACACCGTCGAATCCATAAACATCATTACCGATCACATCTCTTCCGCGATCATTAGATCTTCAAAAGAAGTCGATGTGGAGGACAGCTTCCACCGCATCAGACTGTCCCCCGATCTTAGGAATCTCTTAAGAGTTAGGAACGCGGCAATCCGGGCCTACGATCGTCTTCCCACGCATTCAAACCGGATTCGGATGCGTCGTCTACAACGCGAAGTCCACTCCCGCTTAAGCGACGCGCGTAACGATAATTGGCATAGTTATCTAGAACAACTCGCGCCCTCCCACCAAGCATACTGGCGACTAGCTAGGACTCTCAAATCCGAAACTACCGCTACTATGCCTCCCCTCATACGCCCTTCAGGCCAACCACCGGCATTCGATGACGATGACAAGGCTGAGCTGCTGGCCGATGCACTGCAAGAGCAGTGCACCACCAGCACTCAACACGCGGACCCCGAACACACCGAGTTAGTCGACAGGGAGGTCGAGCGCAGAGCTTCCCTGCCGCCCTCGGACGCGTTACCCCCCATTACCACTGACGAAGTTAGAGACGCGATCCACAACCTCCAACCTAGGAAGGCACCCGGCTCCGACGGCATCCACAACCGCGCGCTAAAATTTTTGCCAGTCCAACTGATAGCAATGTTGGCTACAATTTTAAATGCCGCTATGACGCACTGCATCTTTCCCGCGGTGTGGAAAGAAGCGGACGTTATCGGTATACATAAGCCGGGCAAACCGACAAACGAAACTTCTAGTTACCGTCCGATTAGTCTCCTCTCGACGATAGGAAAAATTTACGAACGGCTCCTTAGGAAACGCCTCTGGGATTTTGTTACCGCGAACAAAATTCTCATTGACGAACAGTTCGGATTCCGCTCTAAACACTCGTGCGTACAACAAGTGCACCGCCTCACGGAGCACATTCTGATAGGACTAAATAGGCGTAAACAAATCCCGACCGGCGCCCTCTTCTTCGACATCGCGAAGGCGTTCGACAAAGTCTGGCACAACGGTTTAATTTATAAACTGTACAACATGGGAGTGCCAGACAGACTCGTGCTCATCATACGAGACTTCTTGTCGAACCGTTCGTTTCGATATCGAGTAGAGGGAACTCGTTCTCGTCCCCGTCAACTGACCGCCGGAGTCCCGCAAGGCTCCGCGCTCTCCCCGTTATTATTTAGTTTGTATATCAATGATATACCCCGGTCTCCGGAGACCCATCTAGCGCTCTTCGCTGATGACACGGCTATCTACTACTCGTGTAGGAAGATGTCGCTGCTTCATCGGCGACTCCAGATCGCAGTAGCCACCATGGGACAGTGGTTCCGGAAGTGGCGAATAGACATCAACCCCACGAAAAGCGCAGCGGTGCTCTTCAAAAGGGGTCGCCCTCCGAACATCACTTCGAGCATCCCACTCCGTAGTAGGCGCGCAAACACCTCCGCCGTTAGTCCCATCACTCTCTTTGGCCAGCCCATTCCGTGGGTCTCGAAGGTCAAATATCTAGGCGTCACCCTCGACAGAGGGATGACATTCCGTCCCCATATAAAAACGGTACGCGACCGCGCCGCGTTTATTCTAGGACGACTCTATCCAATGCTTTGTAGTCGAAGCAAACTGTCCCTCCGCAATAAGGTAACTCTCTACAAAACTTGTATACGCCCCGTCATGACGTATGCAAGCGTAGTGTTCGCTCACGCAGCCCGCACCAACTTGAAATCCCTTCAGGTTATTCAATCACGATTCTGCAGGATAGCCGTCGGAGCGCCTTGGTTCCTTAGGAATGTGGATCTCCACGACGACCTGGAGCTCGACTCTTTTAGTAAGTATCTACAGTCGGCATCGCTGCGCCATTTTGAGAAGGCGGCACGACATGAGAACCCTCTCATCGTAGCCGCTGGAAATTACATACCCGACCCAGTAGACCGAATGGTAAACCGTCGACGTCGCCCAAAGCACGTCATTACGGATCCTCCTGATCCATTAACGGTGCTTTTAGGCACCACAAGCACCGGTCACCGTCCTCGTCGAACCCGTCGCTTGCGACGAAGGGCTCGACGAGCGAACTAACCCATAGACACAGCCCACTGAGTTTCTCGCCGGATCTTCTCAGTGGGTCGCGTTTCCGATCCGGTGGTAGATTCTGCGAAGCACTGCTCTTGCTAGGGTCAGTGTTAGCAACTCTCCGGTTGAGCCCCGCGAGCTCACCTACTAACGTTAGGGTGAAGCTGAAATAGCCTCTCAAGGCTATCAGCATAGGTAGGAAAAAAAAAAAAAAAAAGGGTAGGATCGTGGTACATAACCATAAACGATGAATTATGAAATTTTAATTAAATTTTAATTATTTAGAGAAATGACATTATTTACATTCGCATTAATATTTACTACCTTTTGATGTAATGAAGGATTGCAGATTGACAGATTCAAGGATAAACAATCTCGTTTAATATATAATAATACTCTTTTTATTTATTTGTATCGATCAGTCTATATTATATAGTAACCGAATCTATATAATCGTTGTAACTATACTGAGATCTTAGAACTTATATCTCGAGGTGGGTGGCGCGTTTACGTTGTAGATGTCTATGGGCTCCAGTAACCACTTAACACCAGGTGGGCTGTGAGCTCGTCCACCCATCTAAGCAATAAAAAAAAAGAAACTTTATTTGAGCTTTTTTTTTCTTCCCTACTTATGCTGATAGCCTTGAGAGGCTATTTCAGCTTCCCCTTGACGTGTAGATGAGCTGACGGGGCTCTAACCGGGAGTGTTGCTAACACTGGCCCTAACAAGAGCAGTGCATCGCAGAATCTACCAGTGGATCGGAAACGCGACCCACTGAGAAGATCCGGCGTGAAACTCAGTGGGCTGTGTCTATGGGTTAAATCACTGGTCGAGCCCTTCGTCGCAAGTGACTGGTTCGACGAAGACGGTGACCGGTGCTTGTGGTACCTAAAAGCACCGTTAATGGATCGAAAGAATCCGTAATGATGTGTTTAGGGCGGTAAATAGTATTGCAACACTAGGAGATTTGTACTCATTACGCCAGACAGTGTCGGAATAGTGGCCAAGATTAGGTCGCAGTGATGCCGGAAAACGGCACGGTGCATAGTCAGGCGGCGGGGCGGACGTGGGTGAGAATGGCATGTGATCGAACATTATGGCATCAAAAAGGGGAGACCTATGCCCATTAGTGAGTGGGAATCAAAAGGCTGAAGATATAAATAAAATCAAACATATTTCCCTTTCGCTCATAGCGCCCTTCTAACAAAAAAGGCGCCCAATAGTCAGTTGATGTCCTAATCTGTGTCTCACGCGGCACAGGCGATTAACAATAGGCGGTGTGACCTCATAAGGTTATCGTTGTCACTAACAAGTGCCATATTAGGCTGGTGGTGACCAGCTTCGCATACAAAGCGCTGACCTTTATTTCGTTTGTATTCCGACGTGTTACTTCCGATCCGTGTATTTGGTTGATGATGAAGGCTTTGATATGTTTCCTATTGTATTCGGGTTTAGATTTTGCCTCAATCCAGAAAGACCCAAAAGAGAAATACTGGGTTTACTGTAGGCACATGCACACGGTCTGGCCGCGAGAAATGTAATCATTTAACAATAAAGTACTAGGTACTCATTGTTTTATTAAGGCCTTTGACGAGCATCTAATGGGGTTTTTTTTATTGCCCTTGTAGGCAGACGAGCATACGGCCCACCTGATGGTGAGTGTTTACCGTCGCCCATGGACTTCAGCAATGCCAAGGGCAGAGCCATGCCGCTGTCTATGGACTGGCCATATAACATTACTAGTACTTTAAGGCGTTCACGTAGCAATAAAAGTTGAAGTAATAAATAAATGAAACTCGCAATACAAACTTATCACACATGTCACCCTTTGACGGCTACAATTTCAAGGAATCCCTTCATAGTGAACTTCTACGGTATTCACAGAATAAAGTTTTCAGGGTTCCTACATAGCGGCATGAAACAGATGCGTCTTCAGGATGCAACTTAACTAGAAGCTTCGCAGAATCTACTACCGGATCGGAAACGCGACCCACTGAGAAGAACCAGCGAGAAACTCATTGTAATAAATATTTTTGAACTTATACGCCTGCCTGGACTTTAATTAGTCTGACATAGGATGACATAAAAAAAGTTTGACGGATCACTGTGCTTCTTAAATTATAACGAAATAGATAATCTTTCCATGCGAGTAAAAACGTACAATATGTCCTTGAAATAAAGATCATTTTCAAACTTAATTAACCGTTGAGATTCGCTAAAACTAGTTAGCATCTGCTAATGAATAACAATATCTATTACTATATCTATTCTCTATTTATTATTTTTTTGTTGTCTAAGAAACACGTTTTTACATAAAATTTATTATTTAACACGCCTTCCGTTGTTATATAACTCGTAACATACGTTTTGAATGGATTTTATACAATAACAAAAAAACTATAAATTGAGTAGGTATCTAGAATACTCGTAGAGGTGAATCTAATAACTCATATAACCTATATCTATTTTTTTTTCCACAGGAAAAAATCGCCCGATCCGCACCCGCGCGGCAGGTGGGGTATGTGGGGGAGTTGAACCTCACTAAAAACTCCTGCCGCTCACAACCGGCGCCCTACCCCAGTCAGAGATGTTGAGACGGCGGGACAGGGTTTACGCAGAGCATATTACATTCATATTTTTTTTCTTTTTTTTTTTCTTACCTAAGCTGATAGCCTTGAGAGGCTATTTCAGAGCCAGAGTGATGCTAGCACTGACCCTAGCAAGAGCAGTGCACTGAGAAGATCCGGCGGTCTCCATCCCGCAATAACTCCCTCTAAGATGGTTTTCATCAAGCTGGATTGTAACATATCATTTTAACACAATTGTTTACTTTTATTAAAACTGGAATACAAAAATAAAGTTAGATCCCGATAAACAATATACTTAGGTAATTAATTCAAGCGCAATCTGAAGTTTTAATTGGAAAAAATATTAAAAGTCGATTTGCTTTCAAACTACTCTTTAATTGAATTTAAATAACTTTTTAATACTAGTCGTTGGAGGGTGGGTGCATTGTTTTTGTACGCACTTGTAGGTACCATAGACTCATAGACCTGTCTATTTCTGCTGAGAAAACGTTCTTATTTGAAAGGTGCTTTACAACACAAATGGTAATAACGCCATCTCCGATTTTTAGATGGCTTCTCTGATGGTTAGATGGCATAGAAAACGACCTTAAAGTTATCGGTGTCAAGAACTGGAAGGAGAAAGCCCTGAACAGAGCAGACTGGAGGGATATACTGGACCAGACTAAGGCCCACCCTGAGCTGTAAATTCTATGACAATAATGATGATGATACAGCCAAATGATGTTTGATCCCCGGATAATTAAAGACGGATGGTATTGTCGCTATGAAATTTATAGGTTCCCAGCGATCAGTTAACACCAAGTGGGCCGTCACCCCGTTCGCCTATATATGGAAAAATAACTCAAATTACATTACATTACACGTCAGCAAGAAAATTCCGTTTAAGTTTTAAGTAAATATTATAATAACAATCTCTTATTTATTCTCATTTTTACGGCAGGCAGTATCTTGGCTCTGTCCATGGCATCGCTGATGTCCAAGGGCGACTGGAACCACTAACTACCAGGTGAGCCGTACGCTGGTCTGCCTATGAGGCAATACAAATACTGGATATTTCGTGTCTAAGATCAGATATTTTAATAATTATTTTGTATTTTATTAGTATATTATTATTGATAACCCATATTTTTAAAATTTAACTAAGGAATACTCTAGTCTTTAATAAATAAATAAAATCATACACATAGAGGATGTTGTAATTCTGTGCCTGTGTTTGTGCACTCCATCAATAATGTTTAGCCAATTTGAAATACTATCAGTAATATGTACTTTTTCATTGGCTTTGTGGTCAGACCTAACGGTGAATGTTCAGCTGCATTCATTTAATATATGTCGGTAATATTAAGGGCTCCGTAAATATATTCTGTGATGTGTGTCCAATTTCCGTGTCCAATAATAATGTCTAATACCTTACAGATTTAATACTAATTGAAAGTGTTTACGTAACTAAAAACTGGTATGAATTTCTCGTCAGTTTGATCCAACTTTAATTGGATTCAATATTATATATATCGGTGTTGAAATACATTATTTATTAGTCGGTCAGAAAACATAGATTAATGTTCATAATTCATAACTGTCTAAATTTAGCTAGCAATATTAATTATTTGATCATCATTTCTGATAGATATGGATATTAATGTGGTTATATTTTAATAATCACAGTATCTACAAAACTAAACGCAAAAAATGTTAAATATTCAAAGCCTCATATAACGAATCCATCTATCTTTTACAATCCAAATGTCAAACGTCATTCAATGAACATGATTTGCCGGTTCTAGAATGAATCCTGGGCAGGCTTCGGTTCGATTTTCGCAAAATATTCGCTGCAAGACACATTATTATACACATACACATCTATACTAATATTATAAAGAGGAAAGATTTGTTTGTTTGTTTGTTTCGAATAGGCTCCGAAACTACTGGACCGATTTGAAAAATTCTTTTTCCATTAGAAGCCGACATTGTCCCTGATGAACATAGGCTACTTTTTTTAATTTTTAAAAATTTTTTTTTTTTGGTTTCATGTGTCTTTTAATGTTTCCGAAGCGAAGCGAGGGCGGGTCGCTAGTATTTAAATATAGTTGAAGCAATTTGTGCGTCATACGCCATGTAGTATAGATAGTCATAGTACTATTGATACTGTATGTGGCCAGAATATTTCCTCGGAGTACCAGCTGTAGCTCAAAAAGTTCCAGTTAATGTTTTTTTTTATCCCTACCTATGCTAATAGCCTTGAGAGGCTATTTCAGCTTTTCCTTGACGTGTAGGTGAGCTTACGGGGCTCTAACCGGGTGTGTTGATAATACTGGCTCTAGCAAGAGCAGTGCTTCGCAGAATCTACTACCGGATCGGAAACGCGACCCACTTTTTTTATTTATTTTTTATTGCTTAGATGGATGAACGAGCTCACAGCCCACCTGGTGTTAAGTGGTTACTGGAGCCCATAGACATCTACAACGTAAATGCGCCACCCACCTCGAGATATAAGTTCTGAGATCTCAGTATAGTTACAACGGCCATCCCACTCTTCGAACCGAAACGCATTAATGCTTCACGGCGGAAAATAGGCGAGGTGGTGGTACCTACCCGTGCGGACTCCCAAGAGGTCCTACCACCAGTGAAGAGAAGATCCGGGGAGAAACTCAGTGGGCTCAGTTAATGTTATTTCAGGCGATGCGCTAACTTATATGTATAATAGGAACAAGTCAATAATATTTCAGAATTACAATTTTAAATAAACTTAAAAATGACTCGTTCAGCGTAATTTTTGAATTATTTTCTAGAACACTAATCTTCATCATTTGTTTAATTCAAGTATTTTCGAAAAAACATTACATTCATCACAACATACCAAAAATTCGCTAATACATGTCGGACCAAAACGATATCTAATTCAGATAGCCCTCTATTTACCCTTTATTTAATCAATTAGTGAATGATTTAAGACCATTACGACCCTGAAGTAAGCGGTGAGTTTACGCAATAAAATAAACGAGTAGGTAACTAAAAACGAGTCCATCCTATTTTATTACATTTTAGACATTATATTGAAACTTGGTTTGTTCGCAAGGACTTGATAAGAAAACTTCAAGTGTTTGTGAATAAGTGCCTGCGTCAGATTTTGAAAATATTTTGGCCTGAGAAGATCAGCAACAAAGAGCTGTGGAGGATCACTGAGCAGACATCAATGGAGAAGAAGATCCTTACGAGGAAGTGGCATTGGATTGGTCACATCTTGAGAAAGCCCGATACCCACCTATCAAAGAGAGCACTGAACTGGAAAGTATCTGGCAAGAGGAAGAGAGGCCGCCCCAGAACAACTTGGCGTCGCTCGGTGGAGCAGGAGCTAGGGGTTTTAGGCATGACGTAGGAGGAGCTAGAACAGACTGCCCAAGACCGATGTAAATGGAAAAATTTGATTCGAGCCCTACACCCCAGCAGAGGGTAATAGGAAGGAATGATGATGATGATGGACATTATATAATACTAGTGGTCCCGCAGTAGTCGAAATTCGACTACAATTAATTGAAATTATAAGTTTGAACGTTATTATGGTTCTAGTGTCAAAGACTATTATACTTCTATAATATAATCACAGATTTCATTTTGGTAAAACATCGCGTCCATTCTATGTTAATGCACGCATAACCTGATCTCGTATCTCAGAGTGGATAAGTCATTTCGACACTACATAAAAATATCTCAACGGGCCTTTGGACTTATTTCTGTTCAAATCAAGCGTCCTATATCATTAGCCAGTGGGTAAAACCCTTACCAGGGTGTACATGCGTTGCATTGACTATAAGAAGCGCACGTGAATGACAACATATTCGAATATCTGAGTATTTAAATCAATACGCGTTTATAGGACGTGATCTGTACGCTAATACTAGTTCGTACGAATGTAATTTACGAAAACGTTAACAAATTGACATAGCTTTTAGATAAATAATATAATTCATAAAGCCGAAGAAAAATATCGATCTGTACACTAGTGAAGTCTCAAATTATGGAAAAGGCTGTGTTAAATTTGGGATTTTTTTAATTTTTTTTTATATAAAAAAATTGTTAGCGTGAAAAAATATACTACGTCTGTCTGGCCATCAATAAGTAGAAATAGACCAACGACATTTTTGTTTTTCTCAGTACACATCCGTAGTAATAGCGAGGTTACTATCAAGCAAATAGACGGATCTCAATTCTTAAGTGCTAGGACATAGCGACCCCTTTTCAATTCAAAGCAAAATTCGAAAAGGAATGTGATAATCTGTATTGTAAAACTAATGTATTCTATATCTACTGTAGCGTTCGCAACACCTAAAAACTACTGATCAAATTACAATTAAAAAATACTTCTCAAGGTCTTTGTCTTATGAGAAAAAAACCACAATAACGTCATTTAATATAAAGCTACATATAAAGTTTTTAACAAACTAAAATGCTCTTAGGCCCTATCGCTTTCTGTATTGTGTTTTGGTTAAAATGTTTTCCATGCGACTTCTGAAGTTCACGCGCACGGATTAACAAACAAAATCAGAGAATATAAACTTAATGTCGTGTTTCAAGGTATATTCTGCATTATTTTTGTATTATCTATAAATTCTGGTTACATCGGATTCAAGATCATTTGCAGGTGTATTCTAATAAAATTAAGTATGCTGAGATTGATTCCTTTTGACGTAACGTAGCGTCAAATGATTCTGACGCAAATTCCTATTAACTAAAATCTACGTAGCTTAATACAAACACAAGAATAGTGTAGCTCTTTGGTATTTTTTTTCCTTATGATTTTTCCTTCTAGGAAATCAAATTCAGTGCGTTCCTAAGGACAATGTTGAATTATTAATACTTTGATGTCACTTCTTTCGATCATTGTCCTGCCTTGTGTTTTATTACTGCAGAAGGGCTTATGAACCCGATATTAAATTACTCTCGAAACGGTATGCTTCGCGGTGAAAATAGATGGTAATAGTATGTTGGTATATACCTGAGTAGCCTTAAAATACACTCAGTTGTAATAGTGGAAAGAAACGATTTTTTTGGCTTTTCATTTTATTACACTACTAGCGGCCCGCTCCAGCTTTGCTCGAGTCTTTAGCAATAATTTCAAAATAAAAAATTATAATACACACACATCATCAACCCTTCTATTTGCGTCAGGTTACTAAAAAAAAGAAAATTATAAAGATAGTTTGAATATTTTAGTTATTTTAATGAACTTTCATTTTCATTTAAATGACTTTCTTTTTTATCTCTTTTTTGTTGTTTTTATATTATTTACTTTCTAATTTTCGTAAAAAGGTCATACATACAAAACATAAGCCATTGAGCTTATTGAGTCAGAGCTTCCCTGTAAATGATATTTGATATATTGACACTTATTGTGGCATACCTGTAATAGTTAGACATGCTGCCACGACACGTTTTGTAAATAATAATGTGTTGTATAAAGCCATGGTACATTATTTTATTCTATCATCAATAGTTTTCGCAGCGCACGCGATGTAATGAATATTTTAGGTATTTATTTTTTATTGCTTAGATGTGTGGACGAGCTCACAGCCCACCTAGTGTTAAGTGGTTACTGGAGCCCATAGACATCTACAACGTAAATGCGCCACCCACCTTGAGATATAAGTTCTAAGGTCTCAGTATAGTTACAACGGCTGCCCCACCCTTCAAACCGAAACGCATTACTGCTTCACGGCAGAAATAGGCCGGGCGGTGGTACCTACCCGCGCGGACTCACAAGAGGTCCTACCACCAGTAATTACGCAAATTATAATTTTGCGGGTTTCACTTTTATTACACGATGTTATTCCTTCACCGTGGAAGTCAATCATGAACATTTGTTGAGTACGTATTTCATTAGAAAAATTGGTACCCGCCCGCGGGATTCGAACACCGGTGCATCGCTCAACACGAATGCACCGGACGTCTTATCGTTTAGGCCACGACGACTTCAAACTTAGGTATGTTTTTACACCTTGGGTTAGGTACATTTTTGGAGTTTTAGTAAGAATCCCTAATTTAAAAAAAAGAAAAAAATAGCCTATTTCACTCGGGAATAGTGTAGCTTCCAAACAGTGAAAGAATTTTTCAAATCGGTTCAGTAGTTTCGGAGCCTATTCAATACAAACAAACAATCAAATCTTTCTTCTCTATAATATTAGTATAGATGATATTTCTTCATCGTGATAGCTATTCGGGAGGAACATATTTAGTCAGAAAATTCGGTACTTAATTTTCGACCGTGGCATTACCCAAAAATTTAACAGTAGTTTTTAGTTGAAATTGCCTTATTTATTGAAACTGGTACTGGTGGTAGGACGTCTTGTAAATCCGCACGGGTAGGTACCACTACCCTGCCCATTTCTTTCGTGAAGCAGTAATGCGTTTCTGTTTGAAGGGTGAGGCAGCCGTTGTACTC
Organism: Bombyx mandarina; assembly: GCF_030267445.1. NCBI lineage: Eukaryota > Metazoa > Arthropoda > Insecta > Lepidoptera > Bombycidae > Bombyx > Bombyx mandarina. The sequence goes on from NC_143216.1 coordinate 4,788,400, forward strand.
TAAAAACTGATACTTAGAACTCACATCTCAAGCCGGGTGGCAGCAGTTACATTACAGATGTCTATGGACTCCGGTAACCACTTGACAACAGGTGGGCCGTGAGCTCGTCTACCCATCGATAAAATAAAAAAATAAAAATAAAAGCCTGAAGTGCATGCTTAATTGTTACTCATAGTTATGGAATAAACCAATAAACTGGAATTACTTTGTGCCTTGTAATTTATAGCACCATTCTATGACAGACGGCGTGAGAATACGTATCCTAGATGTGTTATTAACAGTTGTACGACCCGATCGGATAAATGACGCGAGAACGTTTAGAATATGAATTAACAAAACGGCATAATGCTGTGCGAAGTTTTATTATAAAAGGAATAAGATTCGATTATTAAGAATTCTCTCATGCGATAATAAGAATTGGCCGTGTTACAATACTGGACATTTAAAACGTAGTTTGTGTATGGCTAGCTCCTCCTCCTCGAGTCGTGTTCCTCATGTCTGAGGGTCGTGACCACCTTCACCCATGAGCTTCAATCTTAGGATTTTTTTCCACTCTCCCCTGTCCACGGCGTCATGCAGCGCGCTGTACACTGTTGAGGAGTAAATTCCCTCTAAAAGTGTTGCCGGAAGGACGTGGGGCCCCACCGTGTATATACCCAAGAAAACCACCACCACCATGAATACAACGATTAGAGAATGCGATTTGTATGGCTAGCAGTAACTTCTAAATTCAAATGAATTTTATTTCAAAATAAGGAACGCTATTTTCAAATTAATTTATTTGTTTATTGATTAATGTTTATTTTTATTAAGATTTGTTATTTTTGTAACTTTTTCTTCAATAAAAATATGAGTAAGCACGGAATACGAATTCTATCGCGGTAGCAATGCCACAAAATAGTCGCACAATATTATTGAGATGTATGGAGTGAACACTACAAACGAACGCGCAACTCTTTATTGGTTTGAAGGCTTCGGAGATGGAAATTTTAATTTAAAAAAAATACCTTGTGGTCACCCGAAAACTAGAGGCAATAATGTAGAATTATAGGTGATAGTGAAAGCTGGCGATATTCAATCTACCGCCGAGTTAGCAGCAGTAGATTGATATCATTGTATCCTATACTGCAATTTCACAGGTAAAGACTTAATACATGAAATTAGCGTAGCATTGTCAACGTCACCCAAAACACGTCATTACGGATCCTCCCGATCCATTAACGATGCTTTTAAGGCACCACAAGCACCGGTCACTGTCCTCGTCGAACCCGTCGCTTGTGACGAAGGTCTCGACGAGCGAATTAACTCATATACACAGCCCACTGAGTTTCACGCCGGATCTTCTCAGTGGGTCGCGTTTCCGATCCAGTGCTAGATTCTGCGAAGCACTACTCTTGCTAGGGGCAGTGTAGACAACACTTCCGGTTTGAGCCCGGTGAGCTCACCTACATGTTAGGGTGAAGCTGAAATAGTCTCTCAAGGCTATCAGCATAGGTAGGAAAAAAAAAGCGTAGGAACGTTCCTTCGCGGCACTTTAACAATTTAACGTGGCCGCCGCTAAGACAACCGTTTGAAAGTTTCCCTTGGAAGACAGATACGGCTATGCTGGCATTCTATTGAGTACAATAGCTCTAAGCATTTCCCTAACGAAATAAACTGTTTACGTATTTTTGACAATCCACCTTCATTGGAATGTATCGTTCAAATGTTCAGTTATATCGATAAAAGGATTATCGTTTCTAAAATCTTACAATTGCTTTGTTCACGAAAACACTTGACCGATAAAAGAACAATGGACTTAGACGTACTGTACATTTTCTTTAAGTGCATGTTGGGCATTGCATATTCGTTTTGTTGGTTTTATTGGATTGCCACTTGAAGTCGACGGAGTCGTAAGATAAGCCTTATGAATCCGTGATACTTAGTGCACGAATATTATTAACGAATATTCATTTATTGATTATAATTTAATTAAAATAATCTATATGTATAAAAATGAATTACTGTTCGTTAGTCTCGCTAAAACTCTAGAACGGCTGGACCGATTTGGCTAATTTTGGTCTTGAATTATTTGTGGAAGTCCAGAGAAGGTTTTTTTTTTTTTTTTTTTTTTTATTTTTTTTATGATTGAAACTTTACTGGTGGCCCGAAGGCCTTTCCAGTTTCACCAGGACAGGAAAGAGAAGGTTTAAAAGGTAGATAAATATGAAAATGTTCGGAATTAAATAAAAATAAAAATTTTGTTTTTCCTTTGATGTGTCCCCTGTCGGACGGATTCCTTTTGTTTGTTTTAAGTTTATTTTATACAAAAGTTTAGGTCTTTTATTTATCGATTGAGGCACTACGATTTCTGCCGGGTCAGCTAGTTACATATAAATAGATTATAAAATAATAGTCCATACTAGTTCAGTGAACCGAGCCAAAAGTTCAAAGAGTCGATTCTATTTTTATATTTGAATAAGTATTTTCTTATCCTTTTATTTTTATTGTTCAAATATTCAATTTACTGTATTTTGCGGTCATCAAATATTGGATGTCATTTATTTGACGATGATAAGCCGTCAAACTAGAATTCCACATTATGACAAAGTAAACAGTGCTATCTTATGTTTTTATATTTTTGTGTGTTATTTGTTAATCTTGAATCATCGTGAATATAACTTGAAAAATAATGAATGTTTGATAGAAATTGGTAATGAAGGCTGAGTTATTTTTTCGTTCACTAAATTTTATTTGATGAAAACTTATAAAACTTTGCACATCCATTCACAACTTTTATAACAACGATTATAATAAATAAAACTGAATAAGCTGTCTTAGAAAACATTTACTGATTTTCATAAACTCCGAATATCACGTGCCGTTATATATGTACAAATTGGGCGCCTTATCGACCTGATGGATAACACGGTAGCGTACCTGCTGTGTTGTATTGTACGCTTTGGGATGTGTTATTTAATATTTGTACAAAAGAAACAGGATTTTTTGTACATCACGTGTCACAAGTTCGTCAGCAAAAAGTTCTTTGTATTTCAGAAAAGTTTAAATCTTTTGATAAGTGATGATGATTTGCAATGCAAATTATTTTTTTTTTTTTTTCGAGAATAATCCTTCATGTCACGTTTATGTTAATTTTCTTTGATATTCATACGTATTTTCGAACTGTTGTCAGAAGCATTTTTTTTTTTTTTTTTACAAACCTCCATAGAATCGAGAACGAGTGTAGATGACAAAGGCACTAATTGGTTGTTACTATGTAAATAAAGAAAGAGGAAAAACTGTTGTAATTCGTTTAACCTTCGTAATTATAAATAGGTAAGAAAATTTTTTTTAATTAAGATAAATATATTTTTTTTGCCCTTGCAGGCAGAAGAGCATACGGCCCACCTGATGGTGAGTGGTTACCGTCGCCCATGGACTTCAGCAATGCCAGGGGCAGAGCCAAGCCGCTGCCTACCGCTTAATACTCTCCACAAGCCTCTTTTAAAGAAGGACATGTCATAGCGCTCAGGAAACACCGTGGAGGGGAGCTCATTCCATAGCCGGATGGTACGTGGCAAAAAAGACCTCTGGAAACGCACTGTCGATGAACGCAGCGGGTCCAGATGAACTCTGCTCCGATGGCGGGAGGTGCGATGATAAAAAGGAGATGAGGGGATCATCTCAAACAATTCCCCAGAGCACTCCCCAGAACATACGGTACAAAATACAGAGGGAACCCAAGTCGATATAGATAGACGATTCCGTATAGAAACATTCACTTAAAAGAAGGGAAGAGTTTGATTTAAAATTACAGAAATTACGGCTTTTGTCCACGTTTGCATTGATTTAAAATTCAATCATGATATTATATAAATCACAGGAAACACAATTTTGCAAAGACATAATAAATTATCAATATTGAAAAGTTGATACAAGGAAAACTTTAACCACTAGGTTACTAGTTCATGTCAATTTTTGTGTTTGTGGAACATTCACGTAATGAAGATAATCTTTTAATCTATATATATAAAAATGAATTGCTGTTCGTTAGTCTCACTAAAACACGAGAACGGCTGGACCGATTTGGCTAATTTTGGTCTGGAATTATTTGTGGAAGTCCAGAGAAGGTTTAAAAGGTAGATAAATATGAAAATGCTCGGAATTAAATAAAAATAACGATTTTGTTTTTCCTTTGATGTGTGTCCCCCGTCGGACGGATTCCTTTTGTTTGTTTTAAGTTTATTTTAAACAAAAGCTTAGGTCTTTTGTTTATCGATTGAGGCACTACGAAGTCTGCCGGGTCAGCTAGTTTTAGAAATAAATTGGTAGCGACATCGACTGATATTATAAAGCATGAAAGTGTCATTAAAGGCTCTTCGTGACGGAACACTAATCCTCGTGCATGTCAATAAATAGGTTTCTTAGCACTTGGCAATAATTCAGCACAATTTTCACGAACAATTATATAATTCAGGCGTGACTTACATTTTAATAGGAGATGCTATTTGAGTTTCGACGAGTTTTACTAATACACTTTTGTGATATATGGTTTTTTGTCTGTAATGGAATCTTACCGGCGGTAGGACCTCTTGTGAGTCCGCACGGGTAGGTACCACCACCCTCCTTATTTCTGCCGTGAAGCAGTAATGCGTTTCGGTTTGAAGGGTGGGGTAGCCGTTCTAACTAACTGAGTCCTTAGAACTCATATCTCAAGATGGGTGACATTATTTACGTTATAAATGTCTATAGGGTTCCAGTAACCACTTAAAACCAGGTAGGCTGTGAGCTCGTCCACCCATCGAATCAATAAAAAATAAAAAACTCTCAATGTCATTTTCACCGACTTCGCGAAGTCTGATCAACTCGAAATTTTCCACACGTGAAAAAACAATTACTTTACAATTTCGCTCTAATATAATGACCAATACCAACAGGATAAAAAAAATATTAAATTAAGTGTTCGGCTTGCTACATTAGCGTGTTGTTTAGTTTTTAAAGTATGTACATATTTATCTATATATTAATACGTGAAGCAAAAACTTTGTATCCTTTTTTACAAAAATTGCGCGGGCGGAGGAGTATAAAATTTTCCACACTTATAGAGAATATAGAGAAGAAGTACACAATGCTAATTTTTTTTTAAATAATGCATAAAAGATTCATTAAAGCAATAAAGAAGACATTACACACACTACATACCATGTATTTGACGCACACACGCATGCATACTACTTATTGTCAAACTTTTGTTCTTGACGTCTGTGGTCAAATTGAGAATAGATTAAATATTGTTTGTCTTTATTAATAATTTTTTATAGTGTAGCCTTGGCGAAATTTATGATTATAGAAGTATAAAAAATCATTATAGTGTACTAAGTTACAATTCCAATTAATTATAGTCGAATTTCGACTACTGGGAGACCTCTAGTATTATTTTATATCGCGTAATGAACATACGTGTTAAGACATGACGTGTCAATAGATTATCAATTATCGTTTGTTCAAACACTAAAACCTTTTTAGATGTGAAGCGCGGAGTGAACAAAAAACGACTAATGAATGAATATGTCGAAAAAATAACAGAATTTCGATATCAGAAGTCTTTCAATGCGTCGCGTTAGAGATATTTACAAAAAAAAATTACATGTGATGTCCAGGCAATACCTATTACTAAGAAATCTCCTAAGTTTATCAGATTTACAGATATAAATTTAACGGCTTAATCTAGTTTTTTTATTGTCTATATGTTTTTTCCAAAGTTTCGAACACTTATGGTAGGCAGCGGCTTGGCTCTGCCCCTGGCATTGCTGACGTCCATGAGCGACGGTGACCACTTACCATCAGGTGGGCCGTATGCTCGTCTGCCTACAAAGGCAATAAAAAAAAAAAAAAAAAAAAACTTTACAATTCTCGTGGTCATGGACTGACCAAATTCGCACTACTCTAGACACAACAGTCCACGATTCTCTACACTCAGCGGCAAATAGGATCAAATGACGTCAGGTGATCCACAGCAAGCTTTTGTTGCGAGGAGGTGGTCACGACCCTCAGTATTGAGGAAACCGAAGCGATTAGGAGGACATCACGGACAACTAATACAACAAATTTGCGTAATCACTGGTGGTAGGACCTCTTGTGAGTCCGCACGGGTAGGTACCACGCCTACGTCTGCCGTGAAGCAGTAATGCGTTTCGGTTTGAAGGGTGGGGTAGCCGTTGTAACTATACTGAGACCTTAGAACTTATATCTCAGAGCGGGTGGCGCATTTACGTTGTAGATGTATATGGGCTCCAGTAACCACTTAGCACCAGGTGGGTTGTGAGCTCGTCCATCCATCCAAGCAATAAAAAAAAAAACTAAGGCGCTATACGTCGACATTTGAAAATTGTCCTAACTAGCGCCTATTTTTCTTTAGTAAACATTTCCTGAATTTTACGTTTCATTTCCCACAAAAAGGATCAATAGCATCTCGAGGTCTGGAACTTTGTTTAAGTTGGATTTTCCGTTCACGCAGTAAATATAGACATAGCTAGGTAATGTATGAAAATGTTGAGGCTATTTTAGTAACTATGAATAAAAAAATATTGTAATGTAAATGTGTTAATGTAAACGTCGTTAAATTAAATATCTCGTATCTATTCGCTTATGTTTGCTCGACAGATATAAAAGGTACTTACTATATAAAGATTGTGATGAAACTTTTATAATCTTATAGTTCAAGAATTGAATATATTATTTCGTCACATTAACAAAGTCCGATATGTAGATTACAATTTATAAATTTAAATAAAATTTTACCACATCCAAGATAAAACAATACAATTATGCTTCTATGAAGACAATGAAGATTACATAGAAATTGTTCATTTTGAAACAAACGCGGTAAGTAGCGTAATCCTAGTTCACTATAAAGTGACGAGTCATTCATCTCCCAAAAAAATATTGTTAAATGAATATAATTGAGACGCTGAACCGCCCAGTCTGTCCTAATGAGACAAGCGCTATGAATCATTATTTTTAATGCTCACACAACAAAAAAATGTTTTATAAGTATTATATTATGGTTGAAATTATTAAGTGTTCAACAATTTAAATAATAGTTTATTTTTTAGTAAACCTTTTTTTCCTACCTAATCACTGGTAGCCTAATGGGCTATGCCAGCTTCTCGCGGACGGGTAGGTGAGCTCTCCGACTCAACCTGAGAGTTTTTGCTAACAAAAGCCCTAGCAAGAGCAGTGCTTCGCAGAATGAAATCGTCGTGGCCTAAAGAAAAAGACTTCTGTTGCATTCGTATCGAGCGATGAACCGGTGTTCGAATCCCGCAGGCGGATACCAAATTTTCTAATGAAATACGTTTTTGACAAATGTTCAGAATTGACTTCCACGGTGAACGGACATCGTGTAATAAAAAGCAAACCCGCAATATTATAATTTGCGTAATTACTGGTGATAGGACTTCTTGTGAGTCCGCACGGGTAGTTACCACCACCCCGCCTATTTCTTCCGTGAAGCAGTAATGCGTTTCGGTTTGAAAAGTGAGGCAGCCGTTGTAACTATACTAACACCTTAGAATTCATATCTCAAGATGGGTGGCGACATTTACGTTGTAGATGTCTATGGCCTCCAGTAGCCACTTAATACTAGGTGGGCTGTGAGCTCGTCTACCCAACTAAGCAATAAAAAAATGTACCACCGGATCTGAATCGCCACCCACGGCGAAAATCCGGTGAGCAATCTAATGGGCTTTGTCTATAGGCAGTAAACCCACAATACGTTTGAATACGTGATACCAATTGAGACATCGACTTCAAGTTGAAATGGGCATCATGTAGTTTGAAGCTACCTCAGTATTTTTATTTAATTTATTACCATATAATTGTATGCATTTACGTGCAAAGATAATATTCTACATTTTAAAAATATCGTAACATGTTTTGACGTACATAATTATAGGCTTATCACTTAATGTACTGCAACATTAAGCTTTACTCGCGGATGTTCGGCAATTAATATTTAATTTAGGGAATCCCGAGACATTTGTATACGTAGATTTTGCATAGTAATGTTAAATGTCGAATGAAGCTCATTGATTTTTACATTAGCCCTATGAAGACGCAGTTTGGTAGCGATATTGGAAAATAAGTGGAATATTGTCGGGTTAAGGCGATGCTCTAGACCTTTATCGTGGAAATCATTCGTTAACTCCTAAACATACCTACGAGATTTGAATAGCATATCGGCATAGCTGCGTCGGCAATTAAACTCATAAAGGTTCGAGAACTGTGTAATAATAATTATAGTTTTTTCTTTATTTATTTATTAATTTTTTAATGCCCTTGTATGCAGACGAGCATACGGCCCACCTGATGGTGAGTGACTACCGTCGTCCATGGACTTCAGCAATGCCAGGGGCAGAGCCAAGCCGCTGCCTACCGTAAACCGTATTTTTGTTATCATGAACAATGTCAATGTTGAAATGCGCTGTAAAGATTCTATTCTAGCACCCGAATTACTTTAAAGCTTCAATCAATTACTGGTGGTAGAACTTCTTGTGAGTCCGGGCGGGTAGGTACCACCACCCCGCCTATTTCTGCCATGAGGCAGTAATGCGTTTCGGTTTGAAGGGTGGGGTAGCCATTGTAACTATACTGAGACCTTAGAACTTATATCTGAAGGTGGGTGGCGCATTTACGTTGTAGATGTCTGTGGTCTCCAGTAACCACTCAACACCAGGTGGGCTGTGAGCTCGTCTACCCATCTAAGCAATAAATAAATAAATAAATAAAACTTCTATTAGCATTAATAATTTAAAGTGGCGGCGCAGTAGGAAATAGCTATGTGCTAACATATTTCAAATTCGTCCACATTCTATTGACGTGTGTTTCACGTCTGGAAGGGTGAATCACCCTTCAATTATTATTTATACAAACCCTTCGTAAGACAGTGTGCAATGATTGTAGTATGACAAATATGTGAAATTAAATTCTAAAATTTTAACTAGAAATTAGATTCATTCATATGAGTGACAAATGAGGATATCAAATTGAGAGCAGTTTTTGTTATAAAGTATTTGAATTTGAAATTGTGACGAAATGAATGACGAAACACTAAATGGGAGGATCAGTTTTGGTCCCCCTATTGCTAAATAGTTACCAGACTCTATAGATATCATAACGTGAATTTAGCCACTCATCAGGAGGAATCTACAATGCCTACAATTGCCTTGTAAAACAGTAACTACCCCCTTCAAATCAGAAAGCTTGGTTGCTTTACGGCAAAAATGATTGATGATTACACTCTAGAACGTGCAATCCAATAATTATCAAATAATTTTATCTCAGATTTTTATACCTTCACCGCGGATGTAATTCGTGTACCTTTATGGGTACGTATTATCTTAAAACTGTATTTACCTGAGGCACAGTTCAATACAAGTACGCCGTCTTTACATCCTTTAGCCCATGAGTACGTCAAAAACAATACTATAAAATATTAAGCCCTAGTGATCACTTAGCAGCAGTAATCAAAAACAAGCCAGTAAAACGCTTATGATAAATGAACAAAATACAAAAGGTTGAAGAATTAATATGATACTAATTGGCCCACATTGACAAGTCATTAGTAAACGGGTACAATGGATGTATAATAGCGATAACTTAATATTAATTGTATCGCTAAAGTGATTTCGTTGCGTCAACCAAATTGTGAAGCTTATTTGTTTTGTTAGTCAACTTCCTTAGGTTACACCTTAGTATTTGTAATTTTTTTCTTTTATGTAGATCAGTGATTCTCAACCTTTTTTTTTTGTTGCGGCACATATTTAACGATTTCAAAATTTGGCGGCACACAAAAAAAAAGATAAAAATTATTTACTTACTACAACACACTGCATAAATAGTTTATCAAAAAATTTTAATATACGAAATAAACTACAATATACTATAATTTTTTTTTTGTGGATTTAAATATATTATATTCATGTTTAAAATATTTTTCTTCTAAAATGATATAATTTAATAGTATTAACATTATTATATATTCGCAAAATTTGGCGGCACACTTTTGAAATTTCGCGGCACACAAAAGTGCTGCGGAACAGTGGTTGAGAATCACTGATGTAGATCAATAAAAATATCATACTTGATGTTCACAAGCTATTGGACTCGATAGACAACACGATATTATTTATACACAATTTAAAAGTCTGTGCTAGTCTTCAAATAGACAAAGTAAAATGCACAGAAGCGGAGACATTAAGTAAAGAGAAAAAATTCATGCGTTGATGACAAGCAGGCTTTACAAATTAATTACATATACACCTTTTCTATTTTATTCTTAACTGTAATACAAAAAAAAATGAAAAAAATAATAATTTAAATTTACAAAAATTGATTTTAACTTCAACTCGAGCTTTCCTGCAGGGTAAATTTAAATCAGAGTAAAGTCTATTTATATACTATACATATATGATTTAGTATCCCGCTAGGGTTACGCACTTGACATTTTAGTAGTTGATGCCATTTATGTTGTATCCACTAAAAATGTTTTAGGTAATTTCATCCCCAAGGGGGCCAAATAAGGGTAGTTCGTCATTTTCTGGTTAGAAATGAACGAATACGTCTTCTGGAATTTATTTATTTATTTCACCCCTAAGATTATGTATTAGGGGTTCAAAACTTTATGAGTAAATGACAACTTTTGAAGGAAGCCTGAAAGATTGGAATTTAACATTCACAACAACATATTGTGCATCATTTAAGCAAAGACAATTATACTTTGTTTTATTCTATTGATGCGTTAATATGATTATACACGTTTAAAAAAATCTACTCATACATGTACTGGAATGAATGGGTGATCGGTCTGAAGCTGGTGTGCAGGTCGCTACATCGGTATCGGCGGAAAATTAACGCCGCAGTACAGATTATATCGATTAAAAAAAAAGGGTATAATACTCTAAATTACACTTCATATTTTATACTTTCAGTATTTTATTTTAATTTTGCTTGTCCCGCACAGAGCCAGGAATAACTGCTTTTTTTTTTTTCCACAGGAGAAAATCGCCGGATCCCCACCCGCACGGCAGGTGGGGTATGTGGGAGTCGAACCTCACTAAAAACTCCTGCCGCTCACAGCCGGCGCCCTACCCCGGACCGGGCGGGAACCCAGTCGGAGCTATTGAGACGGCGGGACAGGGTTTACGCAGAGCACATTACATCCACCCCGCCGTCCCAGGAATAACTGCTAGTATGTTTTAATATATTATAGGTGCTAGATGAGTATCAAGACAAAAATTGACACGAGCTATTTAATAATAAAATTATGCAGTGAAAATTAGCCGAAACAGAACTGAACTTATCCTGTAAAATAAACTATTTTCACAATTAGTGAATATTCCAAATTTAACTTACGTGAGAACCTCTCTCATTGTTCACCATTTATATTCTATAAGAGCTGCGATGCTTACCTTAAACAAAAAAGTCAAAATGAGTATATTTAACATAATTAATTATAATTATTAATAATTTATAATAATTTTGTATTTTAAGTATAAAGTTGAATTTATGTGGAATAAAACACTATTAGATGAGTCAAACAATAAACATATTATTATTTACTGCGACTACTTATTGATATGTTCAGTAGGAATTTCTGAAGAGAGTTTAAATAAGTCTCCATTGCTTTTTCAAGCCGACACAATACGATGAATATATTCAAGATATTTCATTGTCTGAACATGTGAAAAAAGTCTGGTACGGGTCATTGGCCGTTCGTATTTTCTTGAACTGCTTGCAAAATGTTATTGTGCCTACGTTTTGAAGTAATTGGACACATCCTTTAGTTACCGAACGTTTGTGTTATTGTAAAGATGTCCCAACTACCTTAATGTGATAGAAATCGTTCTTCGTGTAACAAACAGTTCTTGTAAATACATACATGTCAATCTAGAAACTGGCGTATTTCTTGCTTGTTTGATAGGTTGGGTATATTGAGGCCTGTGCGGGAAAATATCAATCAAGCATTCTGAATTAGAAAACACAGAGCTATGACTAGAATGTATATTGCAGTGGAGTATATGGAGATACCTAAGAAAGGAGCCTAAGTCTAAGAGATACCTAAGGATCTAAGCAGGGGTAGAGATAAGCCAGAGGCGGCTGGTCGTAAAACTCATGCTAAATCCTTAAACGACATGATGAAAGGACACGCTGCACCAAATCAACATAATGTGGGATAAGGACAAAAAGAAGAGAGTCGTGACTAGAATACAATCGAGACTTAAACCTCAAGTCTTATGGTAATAGGTAGAATACTTAATACCGTAAATAGATTGTTTTGGGCTACAGTAGGTCGTGCTCATTTATAACCAAAAAGATGTTTCTCTAATTTTCATGCTAAAATGCGGTGGAAGACTTACGTGTGGAATCGTCGAGAATAGTTCAATCATTCATACAGGTTATAACAAAACGGAACGTTTTGAATATGCTGTTAATTCTTACTGGTGGTAGGACCTCTTGTGAGTCCGCGCGGGTAGGTACCACCACACTGCCTATTTCTACCGTGAAGCAGTAATGCGTTTCGGTTTGAAGGGTGGGGCAGCCGTTGTAACTATACTGAGATCTTAGAACTTATATCTCGAGGTGGGTGGCGCATTTACGTTGTAGATGTCCATGGGCTCCAGTAACCACTTTACCCCAGGTGGGCTGTGAGCTCGTCCACCCGTCTAAGCAAAAAAAAAATGCTCCGTAATAAATATATCACATAAAAATGAACACTTTAAAACTGCTAACAAATCGAAGAGCACAATAAATATGTTTGTCTGTTCAATAATAAACATGATATTATTATGAAGGTGCACCACTAAATGTATAAGCAATTTACACGTCTAAAGCTAAATACGAACGACCTCAAATCGTAAGGTGAAGAATTTGTGTTAAATAAGTTCGCGATTCGAACATTATGAACATGTTTAAAGATATCTTTGTTATTTGCACGCTTTTGTTAGCTTGTCCTTTATTGTGTTTTCTCGCTTTTTGCAACTCGTAAACATATTTAAAGCTACTGATTTAATGTCGCGTTCATTATTTACATTTTACTATGTCCGATGTTACGAATTCTTTTTAATGTTTATTGTTACTAGAGGTCCCGCAGTAGTCGAGATTCGACTATAATTAATTGGAATTGTAAATTTGTACACTATTATGATTGTATTTTATACTTCTATAATCACAAATTTCGCCGAGGCTACACTATAAAAAATATTAATAAAGACAAAGAATATTTAATCTATTCTCAATTTGACAACAGACGTCAAGAACAAAAGTTTGACAATAAATAGTATGCATGCGTGTGTGCGTCAAATACATGGTATGTAGTGTGTGTAATGTTTTCTTTATTGATTTAATGTATCTTTTATGCATTATTTAAAAAATAAATTAGCATTGTGCGCTTCTTCTCTATATTCTCTCTAAGTGTAGAAAATTTCATACTCATCCGTTCGCGCAATTTTCGTAAAAAGGGATACAAAGTTTTTGCTTCACGTATTAATATATAGATAGATAGCTACTTATACTATGGAAGAAATGGGGCTGGACGGAAAACGAAAGCTGTGAATGCGGATGCCCAGAGCAAACTGTACGCTACATTGTCACGGAATGCCCACTAACGAAATTCGCAGGCCAAGTGGAAGATCTTAAAAATGTTACAGAAGAAACTATCGATCATTTCACAAACTGTAAATTTAAATTATAGCCACACAGTGTAAACGGATGCCATACGATAAATAAATATACTGTATTCATGTATGTGAATAATGGAATCTTATGAAGTAATTTTTACGGGCTTCAATACGTCCGATAATGAATGTTGAAAATTTACATTGTTTGTATTACTTTGTCCTCTAATCAACAGGATAAAAAAATATTATATTGGCTCCAAGCATTCAAGCACGTTTTTTAGCTTTTAAGCTGTTATCTCAGTGAGCTTACCATTTATTGATAGACACTTCAACTTAAAGGTCTTAACAATAAAATTGCGCATTTACCTACGTTGCGGACTTATTCGCAAACTCATGGTAATTTTGCTCGAATATTTTAATAAAGAAGACACTTACCGGCTCCCCGACGAAGCGTTGAGTGGCCGGTTCTGAAGTATGTACAGTCAGTGATTAATTTTAAACTTATAAAGGTGAAGGATACTACTTTATTACGACATATTAAAGCTATAAAATAACCAAGGAAGTATTTATAACTGAACAATTAAACGGAGGAATTTATAAATATTTTTACCGCTAGTAAGGAATTTTGTGCGCTTGCACATTGTAAAGCAATATATTATCATGAAGATTGTTGAGCCAGAATCTATGTCAATTCTAATTGGAGTAAGATTTTTACTAATAGGAAATTTCATGATCTCGGAGAGTGTATTAAATTAGCATGAAGATTAGTTAATAAAAAACCCTTACTGGTGTTAGAGCGTGTTTTAAACCTGCCCAGGTAGATGTTAGCTGCCGGTCATGAAGAATATATTCGCATATTCGCTTCTTCATATCTTAAGGTGGGAGGATTACGGTAGCCATTCAAGACTTGGTAGGATGTAAGGCCACACAGAAAAAAAGTGCTCTATCATATTATAAACGGCAGAACCCTGTTATGTGCCCCACTTTGAGAAGGCACGGCATGAAAACCTTCTTGGCGTGGCCGCTGGAAATTACATACCCGATCCTGTGGACCGAATGGTAAACAGTCGACGTCGCCCTAAACACGTCATTACAGATCCTCCCGATCCATTAACGGTACTTTGAGGTACCACAAGCACCGGTCACCGTCACCGCCGTAATTAACCCATAGACACAGCCCTCTGTGTTTCTCGCCGGATCTTCTCAGTGGATCGCGTTTCCGATCCGGTGGTAGATTCTGCGAAGCACTGCTCTTGCTAGGGCCACTGTTAGCAACACTCCCGGTTTGAGCCCCGTGAGCTCACCTACATGCCAAGAAGAAGCTGAAATAACTTCTCAAGGCTATCAGCATAGGTAGGGAAGAAAAAAAACCTGTTAAGTTTTAATCGAAATTCGCCCATAAAGCAAATAATTAGGTTGCCCTTTTAACATCAGCAATATTTTCTCATGTACAGTACATGTCATCGATACCAATCATTACTTACCGATACTTATTTTATTTAATCAACATGATGTTGACAAAAGATTTCTTGGAAAGGTTTCTTCAGTCCTAGCAATCCATTTTTTTAAGTCTAATATTATATTTTTAGCTGTTCATACCAATTATACAAATGCTTCCGAATATATTTTCACAAAGGCTTGCTAAGTTGACAATGTGCGTCAATCTTTACAATAAAGATCGCGTAATACAATCAAAATTGCTGATTTAGCCTCTCGCAAATATTCAATGCACATATTTGACCTTTGACCTTTATTAATTCATCTTGTACTCTGAAGTGGTTGACATTGAACTTTGCCGCACGTGTTCGGACCAAAGCGCGACGAACTTGCTTACAATTTCATATACCCAAAACTTAAATAAAAGAAACAAAAAAATCTATAATGATGCATTGTAAAAACCTTGGGAACAATAAAGATGCTCAAACTTCTTTTGCTTTAAGTAATTAAGTGCAATATAAAAGTAACGGATGTTCTTAAATATAGCACTGTAATCAAAATACACAAAGCCGTGTGTTTAAGGTTCAATTTCATAACGTCACGTCGTTTAAGCTTCTTTTCCCGTAAATTAATAAAAATTATACCCTATAGTGATTTCATTACAGCCACTTGTCCGTGTGTTTGTGGATATAATTATAATATATGAAACCAAAACAAAAATAGAATTTTTACTACTATAAGAAACAAAAATAAAATAAAATACAAAACAAAAATAAATAACATAGCAAAAACGTACTAACTAAAACGTAGCAAAGATAGAAGTATTTTTAGCTGACGGGCATAGAAACTATACTTTGGAATTCTTTCCGAAACGAAACATGTAATGTCATGTGAACAGATAAGATGTTTAATCAGAAGTATTCAGGAAATATAGAAAATATATGAGCACTCTAAGAACCTACATAACAGCATTAACCCTTTGACTGCCCTGTAGGTCACCAGTGCCCTACGTGGCCCACTGAAGTTATTATGTCGATTTCTGTTACTAAGGCACCATAATATCTAGTTGACTCTGGGAAAGACGAATCCGAAGACACTGAGAATTAATCTATTTCTAAGAGACTTAAATGATTAAAACACATTAACAACAAAAGAAAGCAAAGTTAGGCAATGTAGGGCACAGATTACTAAATAAAAAATCTAGGGGCTTAGTAATAGAAGTTGCATAATTAATTCAGTGCGCCGCGTAGGGCACCGGTGACCTACACGACAATCAAAATGTAAAAAAATTTGGGTTAAAATAAATTTAATCTTGCTGTTCACGGTCAGGATTTTAGACTCGACTAAGCTCGTCGTCGTTCTAGTTGTAAAAAAATTGTGTGGTGTTGTGGGACACCGGATAGGAACGAAGTTCCTTATTATAAAAATATTAATTTTAAGTTCTTTTCGAGGCATAAAGAAAATAAATATTCGGGTATACATTTTTTATTATGATTTTTTTATTGATAAAAATAAATAAAAACTACTTTATAAAGTTATCAACTTTATTTTATTCGCAATTATTTATAAAAAATATATTATATAATAAAAAAATATGTTATTTTTTGTACGTTATTACAAAGTTAAGTAGTACAGTGTGTGCATTACTAATAAAAATCTTACGTTACGGACGTTTTTTCCCGGTTAGGGTACCCTTCCGCATCGTCTCATAAGGAACTTCGTTCCAATATTAATAAGTTAATCAATTTCTACTTTACTAGACATGCCCCACTGAATTCGATTGTGAGTCGCATTTGTCCCCTATTTACCCTTATTGAAAGTTAGAATTGTTTATAAACAAATCTCGTTATCATTTCACTGTCAAAGGCAAACATAATAAGTAGTTGTACTGAAGAAGTCGTAAAATAAATCGGAAATTATGAAACCGATCTGCTATACACGTGTCAATAACAATGTTTTCAGATAATGCAGTAAATCTGAAAACATTACAAGTTGTGAGCCGGTCCCCTATTTTTGCTGTCAACCAGTAATGCGTTCCGGTTTGAAGGGTGGGGCAGCTGATGTACTGTTAAAACTGAGATTTAGAACTAATGTCTCAATGTGGCCGGCCGAATTAAAGAGGTTGATGTCTATGGACTCCGATGACCACTAAACACCATTTAGGCCGTGAGCTCGTCTGTCCAGCTAAGCAATAAAAAAATTTTATTGGAAAAACACTCATTTAATTAAAACCACACATATATTACGTTCGATTTCGCGTGTTTTAACTATCATTCAATGATTTCCGGTGATAGAAGATCACTGCCCTTGCTGCTTGTATTTGCAAATTGCACAAGGAATTGCAACAATTGCAATAAGAAAAAAAAAGGTGTTAGATTCATTCGCGATGTTGCCCTTGAGTTGTTAGGTCTCTTCCGGAAGCGCTCGGGCAGCTGCTAGTTAATCCCACCCCTCTTGGCTGAGCCTTTGCTCGTCCACCTGTTCTGGTGAAACTGGAAAGGCCTCAGGGCCACCAGTAATCCTCCCACTTAAAAAAAAAATGCCGGTGTAAAATGAAATGATTCTGGTTCGTAGCAAAAACGACTGGGCTTCAACATAGTTAATTGGCAAACGAAGTAGTGTAACTTATTTTGTCACGCCAAGTGCTATATTGTTTTGGTAGGTACTTGTACTACAATTAGATTAAAAAGTCATGTACTACAACAACGATCTAAAGGCGTAATGTCAAATGCGACGATCTTCTGATTACTTCACTTCCCACCTTAATCTGTCAAGAATAAAGACCATTTTACACTTGATAGCGATACATTACCTTGATACACTTATGGCTACATGCTTGCAATATATTTTATTTATATAGCAAAGACATGTCGTTCAGACGTCACGACTCTCCGTAGACACTAATATCAAGGGTAATATACCTGTATGACGTCTACCTTGAAACACAACGTGGTCCTACATGTGTGGATATGTTGTCCTTTGCACTAACAATCTTTATCTATATTAATAATACGTGAAGCAAAAACTTTGTTCCCCTTTTTACGAAAATTGTGTGGACGGAGGAATATAAAAGTTCGCCCACTTATAAAGAATTTAGAGAAGAAGTGCAGAATGTTAATTTTTTTAATTATTCATAAAAAATACACAAAATCAATTAAAAAAAACATTATGCACACTACCATGTATTTTACAAACACACCCATATATACTCTTTTGTTTTTTGTTAAAGTCTGTGGTCAAATTGAAAATAGAGACTAATATTGTTTGCCTGTAGTGTATAGCCTTGGCGAAATCTGTGCTCATGGAAGTTATAAAGTCTTTGACGATAGAACCATAACAATGTTATAACTTTTAACATAAATTAATAATTATGATCGAATTTCGACCGTTGGGCGACCACTAGTATTAAATATAATACATGTGAATGAAAATTTACATGTTGAAAAATCACATCGAAATAAATATACTAATGAAATACCGCACCGAATTAGTTCATAGTAATACTTTTACTATGGTAAATGATATTTCACAAGCAATGCCAGGTATATATATTCTATGTACATACTATTATAATAAAAACGACGGTGTGCTCTCTGATTCAATACTTTACGTACCAATGGATCTACAAATCGACTGTTAATTTATGAACTAGAGAGAGATACAATCAACTACTAATCCCGGCATAATGAAATGAATGCCTTTATTTCTGAATATTCAATTTGACGTGAGTGCAACTCCTCTGAAACGACCGATTTTTATGAAATTTTATATGCATGTTCAGTAGGTCTGAGAATCGGCTACTATCTATTTTTCATACCCCTAAGTGATAGGGGCTGTCCCCACCCCTATCATAATTTTTAAATTTTTTGAAAAAAATTTTTTGTTATAGTGAGGCATTATGTGGTTGAATGAGGTTTTGTTATTTTTACGCTACATGCCTCTTTCACTCATTTACCACACACACACTTACAATAAGTTAGTTTTTTTTTTCTACACTAGAAATTCCCTAGAAATCTTATATATGGCAAAACAACGTTTGCCGGGTCAGCTAGTATACATATAAAATGAATGTTTTGTATTTGTTTCTTCATTGTACATACGCTCGCACATATGCGATTGACTTAAAACTTGGTCTAGTTGTAGTTGGCTCTTCAGGGAGAGTTTTTGTTGTATTAACATCGATGTACTTTACATGGCCTGCGAGTACTTTGCACGAATCGGTAAACACAAAAATTATGCTAAATTATTCAAAAGACGGTTTCAAGAGCCCAGACTAGGTAACGATGAGTTAAATATTATCTGTTGTGTTTTAATGGAAAACTTCTCGCGTTAATAATTTATTATTAAAGTCAATCCTTATTCGAATGTCGTGTTTGTTTGAGACTGTTTTGTTAGCCATATTTACTAATGATTTATTCGAGTTAAGATAAATGAGTAGTTTTTGCTTCATCAAGACGTAGGCGGCCGTTGTTGTGTGAACACTTCGCTTGTGTAATTATGGATTCTTAGAAAACATTTTTGTGTTATTACTTAGTGCAATTCTAAATTATGAGGAAAAACATGAAAATTGAATTCTCTCAGATAGTTTTGTACAGTAAAATCTACATTTGTGATTTTAGAAAATACGAAATTAAAATCAACATTTTCAAGTTTGACATAAATTTGATCTTTTAAAGAAGATGTCCATGGACCACGAAAACTTTAAAGTATTTGAAACAACAGAAACATTAAAATGAAAATTGTAAGCGCAATATTAACATGTAAAAGTATCTTTAATTATACCAGTGAAAATATTAAAACCTTTTTTTTATTAAAACCGACGTAGTTGAAAAGGTTTACGTGTTTATTATGTCAAGCCTCAGGAATAGTTAATAGTTGATTGCTCAGCGTTGATAGGAATCTTGAAGAATTGGATAGTTTTGTTACAAACTATAGATAAGAACTAGGGAATTGAATTAATATAAAATATACATCCTAAAGAAAGGATTACATTATTTATTAATGTATTAATATCTATATATTAATACGTGAAAACTTTGTAATGCTTTTTACGAAAATTGCACGGACGGAGGAGTATGAAATTTTCCACACTTATAGAGAATATAGAGAAGGAGTGCAGAATGCTAATATTTTATTTAAATTATGCATTAATAATATCAATATCTCTATCTCTCTCTCTCTCTATCTGTTTGTTTATTCTCAAACTTTTGTTATTGCTTAAAGTCTGTGGTCAAATTATTGAGAATAGATTAAAATTGTTTATCTTTAATATTATTCATCTATAGTGTAGTCTTGTCGAAATCTGGGATTATAGCAGTAAAGTATTTGACAATAGAATCATAATAATGTTCAAAATTCTAATTACAATTAATTATATTCGAATTTCGACTACTGCGGGGCCACTAGTATTAATTAATATCACGGACCAAGGCTTTAGATTATGAAAAACGTGTGTGTAATACGCAAACGTGCAAAATATTATTTAATTTAGCCAAAAATTTGAATCCGGGTGCATTACAGGAACCGTTTGTTTTTAAACTAAATTTTTGACGTGACCAAATATAGTAAATCCCACTGCGAAATCCAAGAAACAGCGATCGGTCGAAGCAAATATCGCCTTTGTCAATATTAGCATTACTTTTCGTCTTAAAACATTTGACGGCGACGTCAAAGTTACACGTTGCCGACACACGACAACAATAGACAATGTGTTAATTAACGTTAATGCCAGAATCCTCATTCAACCGCCGATTCATATTTTTTTTTATAGCTTAGATGGGTGGACGAGCTCACAGCCCACCTGGTGTTAAGTGGCTACTGGAGCCCATAGACATCTACAACGTAAATGTGTTCTAAGGTCTCAAGTATAGTTACAACGGCTGCCCTACCCTTCAAAGCGAAACGCATTACTGCTTCACGGCAGAAATAGGCAGGGTGGTGGTACCTACCCACGCGAACTCACAAGAGCTCCTACCACGAATAAAATTAGAAATCATCTACGTAGATTTATTTCTAAATAAGTGATTGGGATTATCAAACTGATGTACGTCTAAAATATTATTAAATTTCAAAAACGTACTCGTTGATAGTATAATAGCTTGGGATGCTATTGGTATATAATAATCTGCTCTTCGTCTCCAGACTTAGCTCACATAAGTGTTGTGACAACGTTTAGTAAGAGCCTATGAACATCTTTGTGCAGATACTCATCGTTTAAAACGTCCATTCTTGTCTTTACAAGCCATCGCACTCATAAAATAGTGTAGGAATGCACGTTTTCCACTTGTTTGTAGAATCTGGAAGTCGCATCACTATATAGTCGCGTTTAGCGCACGTGCTCTCCAATACCAAAATGCTTTATTAGGGGCCAAAGGCAATTTCTGAACATAATGTCAGTTTCAATTAGACACTCTCTCATGTTTCTGACTTCCCGAGAGCTATTCCATTCATAGGTGAAGCAGACTCTCAAAGTATTATGGAAAGATGCTGGTCATTTCTAGATGAACTCCTAAGGTAAATATTAAAAAAGAATACGACTTAATTGAGCTTGATCTATGCGTGTTTTGCCATAAATAAATAATAGTTTAAAAATAACTAACAAAATACGCTTTTATAGAAACTCCAACTAAAAATAGAAAATAAATTTTAATAATAATATGTTAGTTTTTTAACTGTTATTTATTTTTCATTTTTTAGTTGAATTTCAATTTTTTCAATATATTTTTTTCAATTATTTTTTAAATATTGAATTGTCATCAGTCCTTAATAAGTATACCAAAATTCGAGTTAATCAGACGTTTTGAAGGGGGTCAAAATCATGTTCAAAGATTCCGTTACAAACATACATACGTCTGAAGCTAATAAAAGCGTATTAAAAACATAATGGTTCCATCGAAATTAGTTTTTTCGTTAATTTAAAATTTGCATTTTAATAATATGTACATCACTAGAAAGTTGCAATTGTATAGTATAGAATGAGTTTCAAGTCAAGATGTTATTTTTGACACCCACTGATTACAGCGTAATGTAAATCACACGTTGAACGAGATCGCGTGTCTGCAGTATGTATGTATGTACGTATGTGCCTGAGTTTTTGTTGGCAAAAATGCGGTTGGGCCACTCCGTCCGGTTTCGAACGATTGTATAAAACTTAGATATACGATGCTTAAGCTTTGTTTAAAATACGATAAAGGGCCAAACCGTAATGATAAGCATGCCATGTATTATGAATGTGAATAAATTTGGAGTCTTCGGATATGAATAGTTATGATTATCAGGGACGCGTTACAAACGGTCATCTATCTTCAATCTAGATATTTTTTTTCATAGCTTAGATGGTTTGACAAGCTGTTAAGTAGTAGCTTAAAGATATCTACAACGTAAATGCCGCCACCCACCACGAGACATGAGTTGTAAGGTCTCAGTTTTAAAAAACAATGGCAGTCCCACCCTTCAAACCGAAACGCATTACTACGTCACGGCAGAAATAGGTGCGGTGGTGGTACCTACCCGTGCGGACTCACAAGATGATGGAAACGAGAGACTGGTATATATAGTTTCAGAATAGCAAACCCCGTTTACCGAATTCTCTAATTCCTAACAACTAGTTCTTGTCATTAGCGCCTACTGATTGTACGACATAGCGCAAGTCCGAGTATAGGTACGTGCCTCCATCCTGTTATATTTGTGGCATAGCCATCAAGAATTTTCCGTGAAAGAAGAATAACTGTTTGTTGTACAAAAGTAATCTTACATAACGTCTCACGGTTGGCAATCATCCTTGTGGTAACTTCGGTCACTGTTTCAAACCTAATTAATCAAATATTTTAACATGTTTGTCTGTTCGTTCGTTTTTTATGCTTTGCCATGCCATTCAACGGATTGCGACTAAGCTTAATGAAATTATTGGAATTATATTATTTAGAAATATTCAACGTTGACGGTTTGCGGTTAATTACGGAACAATGACTTCCATTAACAAGTTGGTTGGGTAAGCAGGTAGTTTCTCCGAACGTCCAAACCTTTTGCATAATATTCTGAAATAGCATTGAATGCTCCAAATGGCTAAAGGGATTTATTTTACTCCTGGCTGAGCCTTTGCTCGCCCCCTGTCCTGGTGAAACTGGAAAGGCCTCAGGGCCACCAGGAATACTTCAATGATAATAAAAAAAGGATTTATTTTAGGACACAAGTAATTGTGTATCGTGACCGTAATAACAAATTCCCGATATTGTGACCCTGTAATTTAATACTTTCAATAACATGTGTACCTTATAGATCGAATTTATATTTATACTAAACGATTACCTTTCTTTCTATCTGCAGATAAAACAAAAGACATTCCACCAATCATCTGTTACTTTTTACAGTATTCATGTTTTTATCTTAAAATCATCTTAACTAATTTGATCGAAGTATTATTAAGCTTGCTTTTTGGTCTCTTGAGTAGCTGGCCATCTTGTGTTGGCATGTCGGCTGCTTTGTGATTGAAATAAGCAAAACGGTGGTCGTTTTTGCCAACAGTCAAATTATACTCGTACGATTCAGTTCTGTATAATTTTTAAGTGCCTCTTTCGTGTATCCTATTCAAGCAACAGCTTAATATTAAATTCGTTAATGTTTCAAATAAATACCTGTGTTTGATTTCAATAAATTGTGTTGTTATTTTTGCTAACCATTGAATAACAAAGGAAGTTAATATGCTAATTTAATGTAGTCAGTAACGAGATTAATTTTATTAGTTTTTTAAGAAACTGGATTAAGGGTTATTTGCATTCGTTCGGTCAAAACATTTTTTTGTCACAACTCACTTATTATCTCTCTCATTTATTATTTATTCATTATTACCAAATGTAAATTTTAAAATGGAACAGAACAGATTTTTTTTTCAAAAATATTGTCGATATCATCTATTTAATTTGGTTTCGCTTTTTTTTTTACTGAAACTTATAACGGCAAGAGGCTATGGTGTCTTTTCGTCTCGAATGCTCATATATTTTAAGATGTAATTGTCTGTTCAATGATAGCATACATAATCAGTGAGACTTGATCATTGAAAGGCTTGAAATTATCTAAAAGGCACTGCATATAGTGTTCTGCTCGGAATTTGCTTTCGAAAAAAAAGGTTCGCTCAAGAATCAAGATGGCCGACATAAGCCGAAGAATTACGAAACTGAAATGTTAGGACATGCTGCTTATAGTACAAATGGTTGCTGCTGTAGGAGTGTGTCAGTGGTGATTTGGACCTGAATGAAAATCTAGAAATTGTTTGGGGCATGCGACTAAACTTTTTAGAGAAACTTGGAGGAGGATTGTGTCCAGCAGTGACTTCTTTGTTGGCTACAGCATCTTTCAGATGACGATGACGAAGAACAAAAAAAAGTAATTGAATACATTTAAAATAGCATAGAGTTTAGTTAATTTAAAAAAAGAAACAACACATTATAAATAAAATCACAACAGAAACGTAAAATTGACATTCTGGCGACCGATTTCTCGCTCGCAAACATTCAATAGGTATATTTTTGATGTAAGAAATTGTACTGCTGTGTACTATTTTTATTATTTATATAATGAATGAATTTAATTCGTAACCAAACCGCCAATAATATATAAAACAATAGTAAGTCATATTAGATGTCTAGGCATCCTGCCAGAACGAATCTATATTGCTTACGATTTATTCTCATTGTTTACAGTTTGACGTCACGTAAAATGAATTCTATTGAATGTTTACGTGTTTCGATTTCACGGTATAATATTATATTTTAAATCACACCATTGTTTCTTAGAAATAGATAATTAAAAAAATGCATTTATCTAGTCGATGAACGATTTAAAAAAAAAGCGATTTGCCAAGGATAACACGACCAAGTTAGCCGGATCAAATAGATATCATAAATCATGCGACATGACATTAAAGTTTTTATAATTTTGATATAAATTTCGGAGTCTATTCAATATAAACAACCAAACAAATCTTTCCTCTTTATAATATTAGTATAGGATATGGATTGTATAAGCTAAATGATCTGCAGAATATTTGACGAATGATAATTTAGGAGTCCGTGACCATGAGTTTCAGTTCACATTAATTAATTTTAATGCACATTTATTAAGTTTGGTGGTAGGACCTTTTGTGAATCCGTGCGGGTGGGTACCACCGCCCTGCCTATTTCTGCCGTGAAGCAGTAATGCGTTTCGGTTCGAAGGGGGACCCGTTGTAACTATACTGAGACCTTAGAACTTGTATCTCAAGGTGGGTGGCGCATTTACGTTGTGGATGTCTAAGGGCTCCAGTAACCACTTAACACAAGGTGGGCTGTGAGCTCGTCCAAAAAAAAAAACAGAAAAAAGGCTAATTTTATCACAGTATAATTGCCACTCCACCCCTTCGCGTTGTTTTCCTCATTACTGAGGGTCGTGACTCTCTTGCTGCATTAGTTTCTCCCGTACGATTTCCCTCCATCTGCTGCGATCCTTAGCTTCTTGAAGGGCATTGTGAAAGTTGATGTTCAGAGGAGATAGTATTGCTAACACTGGCCCTAGCAAGAGCAGTGCTTCGCAGAATCTACCACCGGATCGGAAACGCGACCCACTGAGAAGATCCAGCGAGACACTCAGTGGGCTGTGTCTGCGGGTTAATTCGCTCGTCGAGTCCTTCGTCGCAAGCGACGGGTTCGACGAGGACGGTGACCGGTGCTTGTGGTACCTAAAAGCACTGTTAATGGATCGGAAGTATCCGTAATGACGTGTTTTGAGCGACGTCGACTGTTTACCATTCGGGCTACAGGATCGGATATGTCTACAGGATTGGGTATGAAATTGCCACTAAAATACGCAAACAAACTAAATTCATCATCGCATAGGGGGATTTTTACATTTATTTCTGCTGAAAGCCTAACTTGGATACGGGTTATTTGGTTGCATTGGGTGAATGGGTAAATAAATAATATGACTATATATTAGTATGCCGTGACAGTCTTTTGTAAATTAAGACTTTTGTTTTGTCGCACGTGGTTTTGTAATAAATTTTACGTGGTTAAAACGTGACTGGTTTATAATATGATCTTTTATCTAATTTGCCGTGTAAATAGTATCCGAGTTTATATATAACTAGTTGTAATCCGGAGTTACATTCGCGTGGTCAAGGAAAAGTTTAATATATTTTTCTGAAATAGTTTCCCTTGGGAATGAGAAGTTTTCCGAGATAAAAGCTAGCCTGTGTATATCTCCTGACTTGAAATTATGACTTAAAAAATTACGTCAATCTGTTGCTTCGTATCGACATGAAAATAGTACAAACAAATAAACAAACACAACTTCACGTTTATAATTTTTATATCGATGTACTACGAGTACAAAAGATGCCTGAAGCGACTGCCTGTGTTTTCCAATTAATGCTTTTTTGTTTGTTTGTTTGTTTGTTTTAATTATTTTTCTATTTTCTCTATCACTGACATTCTCTATACCTTTTTTTTTAGCTCAAAAATATTTAGGGTTTCTGTTAGAATTCAAAATCTGTTTGAAGCAAACGGATATATTTTTTAATCAGTTCTCTACTTTAACTTTTAATTAAATTTCGCTTTTAATTATAAAATGCGAATAATTTGTAAATTTGTGATTTTATCAAAAGCATTTTAATATCGATTTTACTGCTTAGCGCAACAAGTGCATTCGATGTAAAATAATTTTAGATTACAAATGTGTCCGTTATTCAATCATGTTTACGATCGCAAAGCAACCACGTTCTTCAGCTTAGGTAGATTAGCATTTATTCGGATGCATGTTAGTATTCCAATACCTCCTAACGTCAAGTGAATTTTGAACTCGCCTATACAGTAAAACAAAAAGGAGCTAATATCCGTGCATGCCTACCGAAAGAATTCAAGTCAGGTACATCTAACGCATATTTTTAATTTCAATATCATTCAGTCGCCTTTAGTACAAAACGTCTCCGAGCTGATGACATTTATTTAAGTGAACGAGTTATTTATTGTCTAGGCTTTCGGTTTTTTGTATTACGGACTCTAATGGCTGCTTCGACTTAAAATTATCAAATAGTTTTTTTTTTACTATTGTATGAATACTAAATTGGCTACCGGTGTGTTTATATATTTAGCTATCTACAGAATATTAAAAGAACTCCATTAGATAGAAAACTTCGAGCTACGCAGAAGAAATCGAAATAAAGTTCTTCCCTAAAACATTAAACATATGAATGGTGTTACTTCAGCGATTTAATTATTTTGACGCTCTTTGTTATTGAAGTTATAGGAATAATCCAACTTCTGTATGTAGGCAATATTCACCCAAACAATGTGTGAACATATCATTCATGATGATCACAACGTCATCATTAATTCGTATTTTTTTAGATTTACACGAAAAAAAAAACAAATAACAAACATACATTGAATTTCAATCTTGTGGTATTAGTGAATATGTTTGATTTTTTAGCACTCGGAAAACACTAGTATTTATATACACGAGTAATTACCGAAAGCAGCATATACTGTAGCTGTTCCTATTTCATTCAGAGCTCAAATAATCTTATTGTCAGCGGTCGCTTCTTATCAGTAGCAGGTTCAATAGCCACTTACAACACAGCAGCTTAATAACAGGAGAGCTTCAGCGTAGGCTTCGATTTGCTTCTAAAATTGCTAATGTACATTAGCAACAGTGACCACTTGCCACAGGTAAGCCGTCCTCGTCTTATGATGGTATTAAAAAAAGCGCTACGACCTAAAAACGATAAATAAAATATCTGAAGTAATGGCCTAGCAAAACAAAAGGAGAAAAATAATGTATGCTTAACCTCTCAGCTATTACAGAACCAAAGCGTTTGTAACTCATAAATTCTCTTAAAATTTGTTTAACACGTTGACTGCCATGAGGGTCACCG
Source organism: Bombyx mandarina (assembly GCF_030267445.1). Lineage (NCBI taxonomy): Eukaryota > Metazoa > Arthropoda > Insecta > Lepidoptera > Bombycidae > Bombyx > Bombyx mandarina. Next base: position 4,816,399 of record NC_143216.1, read on the forward strand.
GTGCCCTACGCGGCGCACTGAATTAACTATGTCGATTTCTCTCTTTCTTCTTCTTACTAAGGCACCGGAATATCTAGTAGACTCTGGGAAAGACGAATCCGAAGATGAATCTATTTCTAAGACACCTAAAAGACTAAAACATACATTACCAAACAAAAGAAGACAAAGTTAGGCAACCCAGTCGCTTAGTAACAGAAATCGACATAAGTACTTCAGTGCGTCGCGTAGGGCACCGGTGACCTACATGGCAGTCAACGTGTTAATAAAAAGTTGTTTTTCATCGAACTATCATTAAATACAGAACGCGACAAATAATTCCATCGCACCCCGAGGTCAAGTTAAGTAAAAAACAATGTAATCAAACGACCTCAGGGCTCTTTAACAATGAACACGAGAAACGCGATAAAGAAGTCCACAGGATCAAGGTAAAGACAAATGGGAACCTTCCTGTTTATCCTTACGAGACACGATAACAAGACCAGCTTACGTTTGCTGTCCGCAAAAGTGAAATTTCCATAAAACAGTACGTGCCTTCATAGCGACAAGGAAATCGAACGTCGCAATGAACGGTAAACGTAAATTTGCGGAGCCTTGCCGTGCAGTCTCGATGCGAGTCACGTATCGAATTATAGCAATCATAACGTGTTATAAAGTTCCATGTGAAATTAATAATAGCTCATTATGTTCGTTTCTTTTATTATTTTTGTCCTCTGATAACGTGAAGTTAATCAAGATTTATGTCGTGGTATTCACGAATAAAATATCGTCGGTGAAATTTTTGGTGAGGAAGGTTTCGTCGTGGCCCGAGAAGGCCTTTCCAGTATTTTTTTTTATTGCCTAGATGAGTGGACGAGCTCACAGCCCACCCGGTGTTAAGTGGTTACCGGAGCCCATAGATATCTAAAACGTAAATGCGCCACTCACCTTGAGATATAAGTTTTAAGGTCTCAAGTATAGTTACAACGGCGGCCCCACCCTTCAAACCGAAACGCATTACCGCTTCACGGCAGAAATAGACAGGGCGGTGGTATCTACTCGTGCGGACCCACAAGTTCGCTTCCAGTTTCTCTGGGACAGGTTTGCGAGCACGGGTTTAGTCAGTAGGGGGCATATTGTAAACTCACACAGATATACCATCACTCAAGCAGTAATATTACACGTTCCGATTTGAAGGGTGGGACATACTGTACAATAGACAGTACGATATTATGTTTCAAAGTGAGTGACGGTATACACTTTAGGATTCTAAAGGTAAGTCAACATCAGATGTACCATGAGCACGACAACGCAACTAGTGCAATAAAATAAAAATAAAACATTTAGAAATAATCCACAATTTCAATTAAACAAAACTATTTCGACATTGACCTTCTTAAACAAAAAACACAAGATTGAAACACTTTGCTAAGATTGAGCAACTAAGGTTTATCCTTGCAAAAAATCCCTTACAGTCTTACAATACGTGTTTATTTGTTATTTTGTTTATCAGCGCTGTTCCTCTGTCAATAACTTTATGATAAGCATTCGCATTAAAACGAATATCTTTTGTAAATAATGTAATTATAAGTCTTCATGTACGTATACAAATCTACATAAATAATATTTCGCGGTCTATTTATAATATTTCGTATTTTACCTAATATCATAATATGTATCTTAAAATGCGACAAACGTAAGCAACCTATTTACCAGCAGATATATATTTTATCCAAAAGCTTACCTCTGTTTTCTTACTTAACTTCCTCTATTCATTTCTCTTATTTTTACATGGAGATATGGGCTTAAATTTTTTTTTTTTTTTCTGGTTCTGGCCATTCTGTTCTGATTATGCCAAAGTAACAAAATCACGGTCATCAGACCTTGATACGTGTATAAAACTTCAAAAGAAAGTAAGCGTTGAAGTTGTTAAAAGATTCTTAGAAAAATTTAAATACATAGATAGATAAGATACAGGTCAAGCTAATAAAGGCGTGTTAAAAACAAGTAAGTAGGTACACTCAAATCTCGAATACCGACAATCAAGTGAGCCCATTAGACCAACAAGGCTATAAAGCGAATAGTTAAAAACGATGATTTTGAAAAGTACTTGTAACGTTTTGGATAACTTTTATTAAATCCGTTTAAAATCATGAACTGGATGTTAATGCTGTAATCACAGATTTACGTAAATGGTGTAGGCAAAAGATCTCACCCGATGTCGTACGCGTAAATTCAACAATAATGCAATAAAATCGAATAAAGCAAACAGCGTTCATTTGTAAGATCGGTGCTGGAAATTTCCTTTAGGCCCGCCACTACACAAGTAGGTACGTAAGGCGAAACGTCATATGCGCTCAAGTAATCCATCACGCGCCTTCGTGAATATGAAATATCGCGAAATTAACAACTTACTATGACCTTCAAATATTCAGGGAAGTTTGTTTTTGTATAAAAATAATATTTGTAAAACTCTACGGGAAAAAATAGCATCGTTGATTTCAGAAGACGACTTAATTTTTATCATTTATTTTATTATCTTGTTTTTCTCTATCTAATATTACTTTATTTACTCTATCATAGCCTATTTCTTTAAGAAATCTCTTCTATAAAACCCGGATAAAAGAGAAATAATGACGAGGGTGTGTTAGAAGCTAAAATGAATATGGATATGACTACAATTATGTATATACATATTCTTATTATATATGGATAATGTACTTATGTATCTATTAATATACGTATTATACATTATATATATTATAAAATTTCATACCAGCATACTATTCGAAAACGACTCACGGACTCACGAGACGTCCTACCACCAGTATATTTGAAACAATTTGGAGATTGTTTTTTTTTTAATGTATTAAATATTTTAATCCAGATAGAAAGCCATTTAATTCTGAATAAACAACAACGTATTATATGGTTGATTTATCTCAACGAGAATACTGCAAAGATTACATACATACTTCCGCACTCTTGCTTTCCTTACTGGCCGATATAAAAATATGGTGTCAATTTTGCTTTTATTTATAGTTAAGCGTTTTTCCGATGATTTATATTTTATTTGCATGTATAAAACTGTGTGTTCTAACTTGGTTTATTTAGAAAATGTGGCATGGCCGTATGGTTTTATCCTCGAGAACAATTTTCTTCCATGAGTATCATCACTATACCTATATAGGTGACGAAGAGATTCACCAGAAAATAGACATCAAAGTCAAGACGTGGAGAGAACTGACAACCGGCATTTACTGGGGAGATGACCCATGACAATTTTGAGAACCAATATTTGTCTGAAAATACAAAAAAACACATATACTTTGCTGCATTTTATACCGAAAGCTTTAAATAAAATCGATTCTTAAGTAGTCTAATGTCAACGCCAATAAACTTAAAACCGTGATTGAATTTTTATACTAAATATGGCTGAACGCAATGCGAAACACTATAGATTTGTTTGTTTCCAAACTCAAAAACACTTTTAGCAGAACAGTCTTGCATTGGAAATCCACATGGCTCTATCAATAGCCACTATCTTGTCTAATTCTGCTGCAGCTAAAACTTGGATCTCATATCTTCTCGCTTTTCATTAAAAAACGATAAAAATAACAATAGCGATAAAATCCTTGCTTAGTTTAGACACGAAAAATTTAATGTACTATTTTCCGGTTCGAGCAGTTAGATGATTGTCAATCGAATGTTTTGAAATGGTGGAGCAATTGTCAGAAAAACATTTCCTGATGAGTTACGCCAAGGTCACGGCCATTAAATGGATTATTATCGTTCATGATTCGCAATTATTTTATGGCGTCGGGCTATGAATAAACTTAAAGGATTCCGCTTTGATTACACATGTTTGACTAAGCATTTGCTGAATGCGCTTAATCTTTCTTCCTCATAACGTAACATTGAGAATAACCGTATACATTTTTCCAATTTTCCAATTTTTTTTCTTTTCTTTTTTGTTCTTGTATTTTTTTTATTGCTTAGATGGGTGGACGAACTGAAAGCCCACCTGGTGTTAAGTGTTTACTGGAGCCCATAGACATCTACAACGTAAATGCGACACCCACTTTGAGATATAAGTTCTAAGGTCTCAGTATAGTTACAACGGCTACTCCACCTTTCAAACGGAAACACACTACTGCTTCACGGTAGAAATAGGCGGAATGGTGGTACGGTTAGTGTTCGGACTCACAAGAGGTCCTACCACCAGTAAAAAGGAAATTAGGATATTAGATTAGTAGTGGCGGTTTGCTTTACTGGTCATTTGCCTTCGATTATATTGATGAGTTTCTGATCTTATTCTGCAGAAGATGGTTTTCTTTTCGTTAAAATTTTATATTACAATATTGTAAGATATAGTTAGTTAAGTATCTATGGTAACAAATGGGTTGCACACTGTCAATATAATTCAAAAGATCATCATCGTATCTCGTGTCTCGTGCTAAATAATAAGATCCAATCTTTTGCAAATGAAGCATTATTATTTATGAACCAAACCGTGGACTTGATTAGATGTTACAGCGATAAAAAAATGTTTTATTGCATCTTTATTCATGTGCAATTACTCTGTTGAATGTTACATTTATTTTATGTTGACTTCTATTATAAAAACGGAGAAGCCGGTCATCTTTTATTTCCATAAAATGATGGTGATGTATTTATTTTGATAGTTCAGTTCCAATCAGATCATATTTTTTTTAAATCAAATGAAAATAATAATCTCCTTTTTAATATAAATCGTAAAAGTAGTATTTATTATATTAAAAAAAGATGTGCTTATTACGGAATTAGAAGTTAAATTAATGGTAGTGTTATTCTGATGTGTAAGCTATATTAATGTAAAGTTTCATCAAAATCCATTCATTGTTTTTGCTTGAAAAAGTAACAAACATACATCGATATATTCTTACAAGCTTTCGCGTTTCTAATATTAGTAGGAAGTTTTTTGGAACTATTTTTCATTTTTATCTCAATTCTAGAGTATGTCGCGCTAGCCGTTCCACGGTACCTTATAGCTAGAACGACTCAGCCCTCTCAACCCCGATTACTTAGGTATGTGTATCTTAGTGCAACTTAAAGCCATTTTTTAAGCCACACCGTGGTCAAAAGAAAAAAAACCCGAAGGTCGACAACCCTAATTCTAACGCAGGATAAGAGCGATGGCTGGAGACTTCGGTGAGGCTGGAGACTTCGGAGAGAGGCTCGGCTTTCTACTATCCTCATCTGCGAAGACAGGCCTCCTTATTATCTACATACTCTCTCTATATTACCTTCATTATTATCACCTATTATTGAAGTATATCAGCGATCATTCAGTCTATAACAGTCTATAAAAATATCGCCCTAGCCCAAAAAACAAGAAATTAAAACCTGAGCAGAGAAGGTCTCCCTAAGGCCAGGTCCGTGCGCCGTAAGGGATCACAAGGATCCGAAAAGTAAAAAATAAATAAAAGGAGCCAGAACTGTATTTTAACTTCAAATCTATGACAACACAAGTATTGATAACAAAGTCAGTTACGTTTCACACATAAGATCTAATATATTATTACTTTATTATAGAATGAGATTCAATATAGCCCGAGGCCTCACGACCTGTTGGACCTGACAGAGAAATTTGCTCTTTTGCACTCAGCCGTCTGGACGGCCTTGTTCTGAATCTATGACTATTTCATTTACAACTACTCTAAATGTTAATGTAATTATAGGCGGTTATTTTGTTTTAACTTTTAAGCTTTAAGGCTGTTCTGTCTGCATTTAGTCCTTAAGCTTAATCATAATTGTATAGACTAATAATAATATTATGAATTAGGTACATAAACGTTATCTCAATGACAAAAATTGCTGTTTATGTTATGAATGGTTTTCGAAGCAAAAGTAATAAAATGGTTTACTAGTGGTAGGACCCCTTGTGAGTCCGCACGGGTAGGTACCACCGACCTGCCTATTTCTGCCGTGAAGCAGTAATGCGTTTCGGTTTGAAGGGTGGGGCAGCCGTTGTAACTATACTGAGACCTTAGAACTTATATCTCAAGGTGTGTGGCGCAATTAGTCGTAGATGTCTATGGGTTCCGGTAACCATTTAACACCAGGTGGGCTGTGAGCTCGTCCACACATCCAGGCAATAAAAAAAAATGGTTTTAGTTGTGTTGATGAAAAAGTTGTGTAGATGAAAACTGTTGTCTGGAAGAGATCGCTTTTACCGTTGAGATCGCCTGTTGTACAAATTTCTATATTACTACTATTACTACTATTACTAGTACTATTTTCAATATTAACTAAGTTGGTTGTTGTTTACTAAGTTGTCGTTGTTAATTAAGTTGTTGTTGGTTGTTGACAGGTGGGTCATGAGCTCGTCCGCTCGTCGCGAATCTTTTAAAGTAATAATAATAGTGTAATATAATTTCAGTACTAAATTTTTCCTTTATTATACTTTCTTTTTTCTTCTCTTTCTTCTTTCTTTTACGATTTTTTCTGATTAAAACAAATGTTTTCACTAAATCCGATTATAAACATTGAAATACGTAAAGGAAATCGCAACTCTGAGTTTTAAACTTAATAATGTAAAGAGCTAATTTAACATAAACAAAAAAAAAAACACTTAAGCAATTCGAACTTCCTGCTTCTAAAGTAAATTTACGCAACAAATTTTATAAAAATTGTGAACAAGTATTGTGCCAAATCGAAGGGGCGACCAAATACGGTTACATATCAACAATATTTGGATAATTAAATTTTATTTTATATTATCAAGTGGCATTGTTAAGTCTGAAGTCATTATGATTTAGAAAGCGAATCTTATTTATTTATTTATTGCTTAGATGGGTGGAGGAGCTCACAACCCACCTGGTTTTAAATGATTACTGGAGCCCATAGAAAACTACACCGTAAATGCGCCACCCACCTTGAGATATAAGTTCTAAGTCCTCAAGTATAGTTACAACGGCTGCCCCACCCTTCAAACCGAAACGCATTACTGCTTCACGGCAGAAATAGGCCGTGTGGTGGTACCTGCCTGTGCGGACTCAAGAGGTCCTACCACCAGTAAAAATGGGATACTCTTCTTTAACTTTAGCGTCACCATTCCCTGGATCAGCTCGGTTTAGTTGTACGTTAAATAATATCGGGCTGGGGGTCTTAGTTAGTTCAACTCGGATATGCTCCGCCTATTCCCTACAAAGCGTAGGCGGAAGTCCGGCGATTTCCTCGTGATGTTTTTCGCTTTAGTTACTCACATTACAGTTTCGTCCATTCACGTTTTCCTCATTTATAAACTACAAATATTTACTTTGTCTCAAAACTAAAAATAGTTTTTTTTTTTTTTTTTTATGATTGAAAGTTTACTGGTGGCCCGAAGGCCTTTCCAGTTTCACCAGGACACGTGGGCGAGCAAAGGCTCAGCCAGGAGAGGTGGGATTTGCTAACAGCTACCCGAGCGCCTCCGAAGGAGACCTAACAGCTCAAGAGTAGCTGCTTCGCGAATGAATCTACTACCGGATCGGAATCGCGACCCGCTGAGAAGATCCGGCGAGAAACTCAGCGGGCTGATGCATGGGTTAGGTTGCACGTCGACCTCTTTGTCGAGTTCGACGAGTACGGTTACCGGGGTCCCTAAGCCTGCCCCTAGTATTAGAGCTGAAGGCATCTAATGCAAAGGTTATTGGATCTGATGGATCCGTAAGGACGTGTCTAGGGCGTCGACGGTGACTGGCTCCTGCATGATCAGGATTCGGGGAGTAGTCAGCGGCGGCAACGATAAGGCGATTATCATGACGCATAGCCTTATCGAAGTATCGTTCCGACGCTGACTTCATGTATTTCCGAATTGATTCGAGGCCCAGGTCGTCGTGTAGGTCCACGTTCCTCACGAACCACGGAGCCCCGACAGCTAACCTGCAGAAGCGGGATTGTAGGGATTGGAGGGTGTCTATGTGTGTGCGGGCCGCGTGAGCGAACACCACACTCGCGTAAGTCATGACGGGCCTTATGCAAGTTTTGTAAAGTGTCACCTTGTTCCGAAGGGACATTTTACTCCGCTTACAGATCATGGGGTAGAGTCTACCGAGAATAAACGCGGCACGGTCACGGACTGATTTTATATGCGGGCGGAATGTCATCGATGCATCCAGGGTAACGCCCAGGTACTTGACCTTCCTGGCCCAGGGTATGGGTTGTCTAAAGAGAGTAATCGGGGGTGTGAGATTCCTCCTCCTAATCCGGGAGGAAATCCGTGTGGAAGACTAAAAATCGTGTGTGATACCGCCACTGAGCTACAAGTGCAATTATTGGCCTGTTTTAAACCAGAAGGGAACTATTCGTAAAATCATAGATCGAATTTTAAACATTCACTAAATAAGACATGAAGGTCTTTCAGTAGGTACTATTTTTTTGTAGCTTAATTTATACTCAGTGATCATCAGATGATGATGATGAAGATGATCAGATAGAAAACATTTAAACTATATCAATAAAGTCCAAACGAAACTCGATTGCGAAAATTTCGATTATTTGCGGAAAAGTTCCTTAATTCATTGAATGATAATTCATTGAATGATATGATGAATGATACGTTTTATTATTTTTACAATCAAACATATGTTTTTTAAATAGCCGCAAAAGTCGAATTTGCATAAATCCTATAAAGTGTAGCATGAAACACTAGATCTTGCTAATAGAACTATTGCGTGTCAGCCATCCGTCACGCCCGTGTGTCACGACGGCCTTGTCGAGGTCATCTGAATGACCTATCGGAAAAGCATGAAATCAAATTATATAACATTCAATTCTCGTAGCAATCAGTTTTTTAGACTAATTAGTAATGTATAAAATAGAACGTTTAGGTCGCGTGCTAGCAGTCCGTTACGCCCGTGCGTACGACTTCAGCCTTGTTGAGGTCAGCGAAATTGCTCAAGGGAGAGGCATCGGATCAAGGTCAGTCCCCCATTACCACAGTCGGGCTCGCCTGTTGTCACTGCAGGGGTGTGTAAATGGAACTTTATTGTTTGCATCAATTTGCTTAATGGCTACTCAATCTAAATTTATAGCATTCTATTTTTATGTAATATGCAGGGGAAGTTTTTTTTGCTTAGATTGGTGGACGAGAGCTCACCTGGTGTTAAGTGGTCACTGGAGCCCATAGACATCTACAACGTAAATGCGCCAACCACCTTGAGATATAAGTTATTACGCAAATTATAATTTTGCAAGTTTGATTCTTATTGCACGATGTTATTCCTTCACCGTCGAAGTCGATCGTGGACATTTGTTAGGTACGTATTTCATTGGAAAAATTTGTATCCGCCTGCAGGATTCGAACACCGTTGCATCGCTAGATACGAATGCACCGGACGTATTATCCTTTAGGCCACGACGACTTCTAGTTGTCTTAGAGATACCACAGTAACGCTAGCGAGCAATCGAAAGTGAGACATTGAGGTATGCGATAAACCGCCGAATGCATTGCATTTGGAATTCTTGATCGTATTTGCGCAAACCAAGTACCCAGTATCAAGATTATCTATTTCGTCGTCTAGATAGACCAAAACACAGTAGTTAAGTCAAACAATTAGGTACACCTTCATAAAGGCCGTCGTTTCTAAATCACAGTTTTGCATTACAAATTTCATACTAAGTATATTCGAAGGAAAAACACCGTCAAATGTGTGCTTCTAATTTAGTTGCTCAGAGTAGATACTGACATTTAGGGCTTGGCCTTTTGTTCGTCCTCATTCTGATCAAAAACGTGAGATTCATGATAATGTTCCTATTCATTTAGAATTATGAGGATCATTAGTATGGTCTTAGCATTTTCATTTTGTTTTCATTCGCTTCCTGCTGATTTGATTTAGTTTAGAGTTTGCTTTATTGCACTGCAAAATGAACACAAATGGAAAACATTACGTACGAAAATATAATAGGCAGTCTTAACGCTATGGGCAATCTCTTCCAGGCAACCGCCAGGTGGGCAAGAACTTTAAAGCTGTATTATGTTTTCCTTAAAATATTCACGGCCTGTTCTTTTCCCGTCAAGAGCGCAATAATTCGTTGAACGTTATTAAAGAAAATAGTTCTAGATTCATTTTAATTCTGTAGTTAATCAAGATACTACTCGTTACTCGTTAATTCGTTTGTACGTATTTAATATAAAAGTGTGTCAAGGGATCAATATTGTAAATAGTATTTAGTTTTTCTTAGAATCAATAATGAAACCCGGTCGGTAATTATTACGTACTTTTTATAAGTTGTAGTTGCTTGTTTTTTTTCTCAGATAGCAAAATAAACATTTAAAATTCGTAATACTCGTATATCTAAATTAAGTCCCGCCGGTAATGCTGGCCAATCTTTGATGACCTGCTGAAGCTTTCCTTTAAATTTCATAGAAATTGGCCCAGCCGGTTCGGAATCTATACACAAATCGACTTTTCCATGTATAGATTAAATGCAGGCTTACTACTTTAGTATATTTATTAAAGATATTACATTTTATTTTAATAGAACTTGAATGACATTTCATTTATAAAACTTTTTGTCAGAATACACCAGACTGAAATCTAGTGCAGTCGTGGCCTAAAGGATAAAACGCCCGTTGTGTTAGTATCAAGTGGTCAATTAAAATTTTGTTTAAATAAATTAGTCACGTTTAAAATGATAAAAAAACCTAGACGTGCAAACGATGCCATGGCCCTCCTGATGTTCAATATAGTCCATAGACAACAGAACGTGAATGCCATCATCTAGCTTGAGATACGAAAACTCAAATGTATAGGAAATGATTATCGCACCCTTCAAACCAGAACACAAGGCTGCTCTGTGGCAAAAATAGACATGATGGGGGTATTTATCCAACTACGACAATTGGCAATTGTATTGGCACAACTACGACCTGGAATAAGTATCATTTCCAGTGTTACTAAATAACATTCATTACCGTAGTGTGACCATAATTAAACAAAAAAAACTCCACAGTAAAAGTATCAAATAAATTATATCACAAATAGAGCCTTAAGTCAGTATTTCTTGTGATAACTTTAGTTTATAGGTTTACTTGAGGTAAATTAGAACATGCTACATCGAAAAGACATTAGATAATAGTCGAGAAAGTAGGGTAGGCACTTAATCTACTTGAGGATGAGCGAAAAGAGAACGAAGTGATCTCTGTCCTACAGAGCAAACGGGTATGACAGAAACATGTTCTTAGTTAAAAATATATTTTTTAAGCGCTTCAAAATTTGGAACACTCTTAAAGAATAATGCAGACTCGTCGTTGGAAGTCGTCGTGGCCTAAAGGATAAGACGTCCGGTGCATTCGTGTTGAAGCGATGCACCGGTGTTCGAATCCCGCAGGCGGGTACCAATTTTTCTAATGAAATATGTACTCAACAAATGTTCACGATTGACTTCCACGGTGAAGGAATAACATCGTGTAATAAAAATCAAACCCGCAAAATTATAATTTGCGTAATTACTGGTGGTAGGACCTCTTGTGAGTCCGCGCGGATAGGTACCACCGCCCTGCTTATTTCTGCCGTGAAGCAGTAATGCGTTTCGGTTTGAAGGGTGGGGTAGCCGTTGTAACTATACTGAGACTTTAGAACTTGTATCTCAAGGTGGGTGGCGCGTCTACGTTGTAGATGTCTATGGGCTCCAGTAACCACTTAACATCAGGTGGGCTGTGAGCTCGTCCACCCATCTAAGCAATAAAAAAAAAATAAAAAAAAAAGACTCATAAATATTGCCTATTAATTATCCATTTAAATATTGTATAATTTTACCAATATCGGAAAATTTATATCCCAAAGCTACATAATATACCGGGTCATACAATTGTGCGTTTGTAATGGCTTTTTTATTTAATACCGCCTACCGTACTCTATAGAAAAAAAAATATAACAATTTCCCGAATGTTTTTTTTTATCCTGTGTTTTTTGCAGTCTAAATTAGTATGGTTGTGAATTTCCGAGTAGCATTTTGTACATTCATTAGTTATTTCGTGTTTTTTTATTACCGTGTGCGCTTCGTCAATTTTTTACTTTTAATTGTCCGAAAATATTCAATAAAAAGCTCTTAAATGTATGAGAAAATTTGAAATCGTAATTTCAAATTATATTGTATTGAATTACAGTCCCACAACACGACTATCTTGCTTGTTTCTGTGGCAGAGCGGTCATTGTGGGTTCCGATTCGAATCGTAGGACAGTTATTGTACGAAATAATTAACAGTCATATTTTTCAACTAACCTAATACAAATAAATATAACGTTACGTTATCATTGCGAAGTCGTTTTTTGTGTATTCTATCCACTTTATCTCGCTACAACAACGCACGGACAAGGTTGCGACGCTGTCATTGTTTGTGATATCGGTTCGAGAACAGTATGTCGTTTTACTCGATATCTTCCGGCATTTCCAACTGACATAAAAATATATTTAAAGTGGGAATAATTAGGTGTAACCATTGGCCACACCGACCTCGTTTGTATTATCTATGACCGACCTGACAGATGACAGATGACGCATGAATGACAGACATAATACGATTAGAAAAAAAATAGAAACGTAATTTGTTTGTGAGTTGATGATTAAATAAAATTTAACAAAATCGGTTATTTTATTGTGCACCGCGATCCCCCATATATTTATCGAAATTTTTAAAAATTAAGGACTTTCCACCGACTCCCCTTAATCAAGACTGCTTACATGGTTTTGAGTGACTCGACGGTCCAGTAGTTAGTGCTCCTGACTGCTGGACCGAGGGTTGTAGGTTCGATTCCCACATCGAGCAAACATTCGTATAATGAACAGTTTGTTTCCTTTTTGTCTGGGTACTTATTATCTATCTAGTGTGTATTTAAAACTAATAATTTTCTTCAAATTTTTTTAAATTGTTTTTATGGTCGGACATTCTTGTGTTAAGTTATTGCTGGAGTCGATAGACATCATAGTCTTCAATTGTACATTGCAACCTTTAAATAGGAACCTATGAATGCTTCGCGATAGAAATAGGCAAGGCGATTCATACGGGCCTACAATACACATTATATAAGTATATACTTATATAGTAGATCATGTACGTAACGGAAGAAATGATATGAGCAGTTTTATAATAAATAAACATGTATCCACCGCTGTAGACGGTTAAACGGGAGATCAACATACATTGGTACGAAGGTTGTATAAAAATGCGGTTTGATTGGTACACATATCTCCGGTTCCCGTAATTACGGCGAGGTAAAGTACACATCAGCTTTAAACTCCGATCATAAGATTTTATTCACAAAAAGGTCGGTAAAACAATTTTATTAAAAAAGATTTTGTACAATCTTCAATATCCATAAATTCTGACAATTAGTTTTAGTGTTGTAAAAGCATTTTTTATAAGGTGTATTACAATTCTATTTAAGGTTTACCTAATGATCATCATCTGTATTTTTATGGTAGTGAAAATATTGGAGCAAGCTTTACAACATTTAGAGGATTTTCAAAGCGCGCCTTAGAATACCTAAAGCATTTTTTATAGTTTTCCTCCCACGACTTACGTGATGCAACCGATCCGCTGTGTATTGATGACCAAATATTCCTTCTCAACATATCGTACCTTTAGAATCCAAAATTCTTGTTTTTTTTGGTAGACGCCAAAAATGTAAATGAAAAATTTTAATTTTTTAGTTTCGATTTTAATATGTACTTTAAGCCTTAAAGCGCATCATACCTTATGCGCTTTATTTAAAAGAGACGGAAAGCGACCTTTGACCTTTTCTAGACTAACATTTTAATTTAATTTATAAACTGATAGAATACATGTTTATAAGTAGTCAAAGTTGATAAGTAATTTCCTTAAAAGAAAATTAGTTAAGCCACTTCAATTCTAAAGCTGCGAAATGTAGAAATCTATATATATAAAAATGAATTGCTGTTCGTTAGTGTCGCTAAAACTCGAGAACGGCTGGACCGATTTGGCTAATTTTGGTCTTGAATTATTTATGAAAGTCCAGAGAAGGTTTAAAAGCAAATAAATATGAAAATGCTCGGAATTAAATAAAAATAACAATTTTGTTTTTTCTTTTATGTGTCCCCCGTCGGACGGATTCCTTTTGTTTGTTTTAAGTTTATTTTATACAAAAGTTTAGGTCTTTTATTTGTCGATTGAGGCACTACGAAGTCTGCCGGGTCAGCTAGTTTGTAATAAAAATCGTGCTAATATTGTCAGCGTGTATCATAACTCACCTCCCTCGTCCGGGATGACATCTGTTGTCAGCTCCACGACAACTGACACGTCATAAGTGTCGACCTCCAGTTTTTACCGGGGACCGACCACCGAAACAAATCCACAATCACATCACTTCACTGAACTGCTTCACTTTCAACGGATGGTATGCGATCGAATTATTCCTCTTTTGTTTTTTGTCTATTGTTCGCTGTTGTCGTACGTTCGTTCGCGTTATGTTAAACAAAATTCAGTCCTAATGAAATAAATAAAAAGATTCGTTTTTGTAAATGTTTTGGCTTTGATTCTTGTGGCAGTGCTTTATTTGGAACTTAATTTATTTAGTGTACAAAACCCTTATCAGTTAATTGGATTGATTGTATGTTAACGAACATATTTTAGCACAACGACCTATGAAAGTGAGGTGTAGGGCATGTCAAGGTCGTACTTTGGTCTTACTGAAAATAGAATAATATAACCGTATTAATCAATGGTATGCAGTCTATACCTTATGTTAAGAATTTCAAGATTTTACTTGGAATTCTTAGCTTCATATTATGTAAGCAGGTTATGTTATTAAAATGTGCCTCTATGTTTGTAGCATCCACATAATCCGTTTGAAATGAAAATATGATTTATTGTTTTCCTTATCTTAATATAGTGTTATATGCAATTGTCTTAAGACATCTATTCGACTAACCACCTATTTGTAAGTGTACGAATGTCATGGATGCTTAAAATTGAATGCAAAGAATTTGTCGGATTTGCATATTGCCACAGGCATGCGATATGCATGTGACAAATCAAACGCGACGGATAAGTATAGACTTTCGTGACACCTGAAGATTAGATAGAAAAATACGAGCGTCAACATTTCCTGGTTGTAACGCTTATTGTGAACACAAGTAGGTACTAATCTTCGTATCTATTTCTGCACGAACCAGCCAAGCCATGGCTTCGGGCTAGGATGACGAGATTGTCCTTATACATGTGTTAATAAATAACCCAGTTGAAAGTTCTATCGCACCTATCAAACAAAGAAATAAAATAATCAATTAAAATTCACTTTGATTTGATCTCAATCAAAGGGCACCGTTAATCTTTAAGCCTTTAGTGGACTATGAATTTATATGTCAGTTTTCTATAGCTAATTGAGTAAAAAGCATATTTTTGTGTTAGGAAACCTTAAAAATAAATTAGTCAGTTTTTCCAGTTATATTTTTTATTTTTTATTTTTATTGCCTTTGTAGGCAGACGAGCATACGGCCCACCTGATGGTAAGTGGTCACCGTCGCTCATGGACGTCAGCAATGCCAGGGGCAGAGCCAAGCCGCTGCCTACCATAAAGAACTCTCCGCAAGCCTCGTTTGAAGAAGGACATGTCATAGCGCTCGGAAAACACCGTGGAGGGGAGTTCATTCCAAAGCCGGATGGTACGTGGCAAAAAAGATCTTTGGAAACGCACTGTCGATATATAACCCTAAAAATACTACTCCTTATTTGCACGATAGCTTAATAGAAATTTTAGTAAAATGGTTGATTGTTTCGTAGCCAATACGTAGTTTATCGGTATGAAAACTGTCATAAAAATTTGTAACAGAACACGTAATGCCTTTTTGTTTGTGTTAGCAATTCATTCAGGAAAAAAATATATGTTAGGACTCACATATTATTGTTTATGACAAACGTTTAGGATTTCCCGCTTAATACATTCACATATTATTTAAGATATTGATTATTTTCTATGTAGTGCAATAATTACGAATTGCAGAATCTCAAAGGTTTTAAAGTGTCTGGCGGCATTCACAATAGTTTTGTGGGCAACGTTAACCATTTAAAACAACTCGAGCCCTGCGATCATCTGCTTAACTAAAGAAAAGAGTAACTTCACATGATTAGCAAACATGCAGGCCAGGCATGTTTGACACAATAATAGTTGTGTTAGTTTTGAAGTACTAGTGTTGTTTCAGCTTAAATCAGTTGCTGATATGCGAGCATGAATTTATACATAGGATGCTACAAAGGGCTAAAGTTAAATTAGTGTCGAGAGGAAATGAAACGAATCAAAACGCTACCGACAAATAAACTATTTATACGAATACGACATGACACTAGTTGCGACTTCTGTTTGCTTTAGATGGCCGATCCACAAATAACAAAGCATTTACTGTTTGTTGGATAGCTAGCTATATAAACACATGAAATCCCTTTGATTTAAAGTTAATACAGCTCAAGCAGAAGCTTTGATATCCCAGAAACGTTCTTAAGGATCCACCAGTGGTAACAGTAGGCAAAGGTCACCGTACTCACAGAACTAGTAGCAAACTTATAAAACCGAGCTCTTAATTTCGTCCATACATCCTAGATAAGCAACAAGGTCTTTGAATCAACTGTGATCCCTCCATTTCAAAATAAATAATCATTCAAAGTACATTTTCTTTATGGTATGTGCTGCCTTGCAAGAGTAAAACGACTGGCGACTTACTCTCTTCGAAAACGTTACATTATTTATGATTTTGCGTGAGAAGTTGGTATTGATGTTAGTGTCAAACCAGTTAAACAGGTGTATCTATTACATGATTGAATATTAAGTATAAATATTGTAGATTTAATGTAGCTTAGATATTTCTGGTCATTGATTCCAGCGTGTCCCGCAATTTGTGTAGTGCAAAAACTGGCCGCGTTATTATAAGTCACTTAAAAATTTTAATGTACCATTCAGCTATTAAATGCTTATTGATTGTGATGAATTACGCATTAGAATATGATGACCTTTTGGAGCTACTAAGCCATTTTACTAAAACGTTTCCCTAGATTTCAAATTTTTGACGTCACATCTAAAATCCGGTGACAGAATCGACTTTATTATATCTAAAGTCTTTTGTATGTGGAAGAATTAGTGGTGGCTAGAAAGCTTTTCCAGCTTGTCTAGGACCTGTGGGTGAACATGACTTAGCCAGAAGAAACAGAATTTGCTAACTTGACATGATAACTCCAGGAAGGTGCTTCGCGAATGCATTTACTACCGGATCGGAATCGCGACCCGCTGAGAAGATAAGGCGAGAAATTCAGCGGACTGATGTTATAATAATATTAAGTTTCATTTCGAATTTTTCGATGAAATAATGAATAACGTAAATGCCCTAAATACGTATGTGTATACATCAACGTATTACATATTAGCATACAGATATTGAGAATCCTATTTGCATTTAAAACTGATAAGTCAAAATACCAACAGCTAAAAATTTGTAAATTAATATATCAGCAAATTAACTCTTCGTTTATCGTGTCTGAATTTTAAATATGTTTTCGTGAAATGAAAGAGCAGCGATAAAAAAATACATGTGTAAATAGCTTTGATGGAGTGGTTTGCGTAGCACGACGTGTCAGCAAACATTGGAATGAATCCTCCTAAACAATTCAACGTATCTCGTATGCGCTAACCTCGCTGTCACGTGCTATTTGACTTTGTCTAATTATTTTTCAGTTCTAATTTTAACATGGCCTTTATTAGTACGTTTTAGGGCTCAATGATGTTGACATTGAATTTGTACTACATTTTGTTTTTTGGGAAATAGATAATCTTGATACTGGGTACTTGGTTTGCGCAAATAGGATCAAGAATTCAAAATGCATTCGGCGGTTTATCGCATACCTCAATGTCTCACTTTCGATTGCTCGCTAGCGTTACTGTGGTATCTCTAAGACAACTAGAAGTCGTCGTGGCCTAAAGGATAAGGCGTCCGGTGCATTCGTATCTAGCGATGCAACGGTGTTCGAATCCCGCAGGCGGGTACCAATTTTTTAAATGAAAACGTACTTAACAAATGTTCACGATTGACTTCCACGGTAAATGAATAACATCGTCTAATAAAAATCAAACCCGCAAAATTATAATTTGTGTAATTACTGGTGGTAGGAACTCTAGTGAGTCCGCACGGGTAGGTACCACCACCCCGCCTATTTCCGCCGTGAATCAGTAATGCGTTTCGGGTTAAGGATGGGGCAACCGTGAACTATACTGAGACCTTAGAACTTATATCTCCACATGGGTGGCGCATTTACGTTGTAGGTGTCTATGGGTTCCAGTAGCCACTTAACACCGGGTGGGCTGTGAGCTCGTCCACCCATCTAAGCAATAAATGCAATCTATGATTATTCATTGAGAACAGTAGACAATATTGACCTTAGAGTACCGGTTTATGGTATTATATTTTACGACCTTCGCACCTCCGCCCCTTTCAATGCGACGTGTTTAATCTACAGGGGCCGAAGGATTTTTTCTCGAGTTGATGAAATCTTATCTAACACCTTACAATCTTTGGTTTTCCTATTTGTTATGATACTTGATTTTTTTTTATATCTTACATATAAAATTCTTGTGTCACAATGTTACCATGCTCCTCTGAAACGGTTTGACCGATTTTTATGAAATGTTATGTGCATGTTCAGTAGGTCTGAGATTCGGCTACTATCTATTTTTCATACCCCTAAGTGATAAGGGTTGTTCACCCCTAACATTTGTTTTTTTTATTTTTTGGGCAATTTTTTTTTTGTTATTATCAGGAATTATGTAGTTGAATGAGGTTTTGTTATTTTTATATTCCCTCATCGTTCACAGCACTACATGCCTCTTTCACTCATTTACCACATCCTTACACACTTACAATAAGTTCGTTTCTTTTATTTCTACACCAGAAATTCCCTAGATATCTCATATATCAAAAAACGTTTGCCGGGTCAGCTGGTAATTTATATATAAATAGGTATGTATAGATTGGTGATCGTACTGTATTATTATTTTAATCAAAAAAATTATATGTTACATTTATTTTGTTATCATTTCTATCTTAATATAGTCTGGATTAAAACTCTATTAGCTAAAAGCCGACTATGGTAGCACCGATGAAAATAAAATATTTTTAGACAATGTTTAATATGTTAGCGGTGTAAGGATGAAGTACGCAGTATCATTCATTGTTATGACATTAGCGTAGTTTTTTTAGACTTTAACCTGTTGTTTTTTTAAGCTGTATTACAGTTTTTTTTTTTTTTTTTTTTATTGCTTAGATGGGTGGACGAGCTCACAGCCCACCTGATGTTAAGTGGTTACTGGAGCCCATAGACATCTACAACGTAGACGCGCCACCCACCTTGAGATACAAGTTCTAAAGTCTCAGTATAGTTACAACGGCTACCCCACCCTTCAAACCGAAACGCATTACTGCTTCACGGCAGAAATAAGCAGGGCGGTGGTACCTATCCGCGCGGACTCACAAGAGGTCCTACCACCAGTAATTACGCAAATTATAATTTTGCGGGTTTGATTTTTATTACACGATGTTATTCCTTCACCGTGGAAGTCAATCGTGAACATTTGTTGAGTACATATTTCATTAGAAAAATTGGTACCCGCCTGCGGGATTCGAACACCGGTGCATCGCTTCAACACGAATGCACCGGACGTCTTATCCTTTAGGCCACGACGACTTCAAACAGTTGTAATATCCATATAATTTTGTCCGTGTTATAATTATTTTGTTTTATTTCATGTATTTAGGGAATTTGTTTAGTTCTTTTATTTATTTTAATTCTAGATTTGAAATACAAAAATCTCTTGTTTAGTTCAGAATACCCTATTCTGAAAAAAAAATGTTCTATATTTTTAAAAGACCCTTATCAAACGATGAGACAGCCAACTAAAGTACTTGTTCGAAAATAGACCCTATTTTAGCTTAGCATTACATACAATTTTAGCAGTTTATCATAGCAGGTAGCTTAGTAAAGCAGATTAGCATTACAATATGTTGCCAATGCCAGAATAAAGTTCAAGCGAATGAATTAAAAAAATACATAGATTTCCAAAGCCTAGAAATGACAAATACAAACATATGATTTTTATTTTGATAGTGAAACAATTCTGTTTGAGTGCGCGCAATGTCAAGCACGTGACGACTCCAGCGGAAAACGATCCGTGTACCCTTGAGGCCAGAAAAAGTGCTATAAAACATTGTTAGATCGACTTAATGTAAACAAATCGAATGAAGAAATGATTGTTCAAACTTTTATTTGATTGAGTGAGTATACGCGAATAGTTTTTGTTACGTAATTTAAAATTTACTGTGTTTTAAAAACGGAAATAACAATAGCATTTTTAAATTAAATTCATTCACACGCACAATAATTAATACGAATTTTAATATAATAGAATTTACGAGAATTTTAACATAACAGAAGAACTGTGGAGTTTTTGGTTTTTTTTTTTATTAATTTCAAATCGAACTTGAGCAATGATCATTAACATTAACTAACGCAGTAATATCTTACCAATCAATAACCAAACGTGCGACGATTCGTTCCATATACTTGGGACTTAAAGAAAAACACAACTTCGAACCCGACAAGGTAATTGAATCGTTATTTCCGCTAATCTCCACTCATTTACGTGTAACAAGGCAAGCATTCACGATCACCATGACAATGACACACGGACAATGAAATGCAGAAAACCCCGAGTTTTCCGAATAAACAATACAAAAGCATTAAATATTCACGATTGTCCGGAACTAATGAGCACTGCCACCGAAATCGCAGCGTTTCGTTTCACTGTATATAAAAAAAAACCTGAAAGCCACTTTTCATCGACGAATTTCACGCGCCGACGTCTCAAAGTCAAGTGCAACTGTTTATCACTCGGACTCGCATCGAGATAACCGCATCTCGAACAATGCTGTATTCGAATGAAAATATCGATATCGGTAACGCGAAAAAAAATTCGAACGATACGCGGTGATTAGGTCTTGTGTACCTGTGCAGAGAGCACGTGCGAACGGCGCGGTGTGCGAAGCGCGAATGCCGACAACCTGCTTGTCAATTGTTTACATCGATAATTACATTTTAGTTCCATTTGAAAAAGGTCGAAGCCTTTTGCAGCCCGGAAAATCGGATGCTATAGCTACAACGCACGCTTGTCTTCATTGATGACGGTAGAAATGCGTAATGAACAATCATATCGAAATATACTTGTAACAAACAATCCGATTTATACAACATATATGTAGTTGATATATCTAGCTGAATGTAGAATTTAAAATATTTGTAATTAGCGTTTGAATCGATTTACTGATGAAACGAAAATCCAAAATCATTGTGGAACCTAATGAATACTAAAATAATACCAGTAAAAAACGTGAGAATCATAAAATTGAACCTGTTTAAATTATAATACACTTATATACAGATCTAAAATGAATATTCCGATAAAATATTTTTTTATTTATTCCTTAGATGGGTGAACGAGCTCACAGCCCCCCTGGTGTTAAGTGGTTACTGGAGCCCATAGACATCTACAAAGTACATGCGCCACCCACCTTGAGATATAAGTTCTAAGTTCTCAGTATAATTACAACGGCTGCCCCGCCCTTCAAACCTAAACGCATTACTGCCTCACGGCAGAAATAGGCGGAGTGGTGTTACCCACCCGTGCGGACTCACAAGAGGTCCTACTACCAGTAAATAAACTTACAGTTATAAACAGTAACTTAAAACTGTTTGACTATAAATAACTTTAAGCCCCCATAGATTTGTTTGATGCCTTTTTACATTATCAGGACAAGTACTAATAACCTCTACCTCAAATAATTAATTCTAATGTAGAATTTCGTTCGTTGAATTTTGGTAAGTTCAGAAAACGTGACTAGTTGTAATGACTGGATAATTGACACGTGCTCTGCATATTTTTCAGAAATGAACAAACTTACTAAACTATTAATTACCAAGATTAGCATCCGTTAACAGTTACGCGATGATGTTAAAGACGTCAATTTTTGTTGAATATAATTTCATTAATGTTTTCTTTATCTGAATAAATCTGTACTTGTATTCATAGTCTTCATATTACCTTAACCGGTGATATGGTGAGATTTGGTAGTGATCAGGTCAAAGTCAAAACAAAGTTCGTTTATAAATGGTTAAAATTTCCACATGGGAATTAATTTTCTATTTTTATTTACTCGCTTATGCTGATTAACGAGGTAGGGAATTGCTAATGTTACCCACGGGATCGAATAGATATTGACCGACCTCGAAGCTCCCCAGCTTGGCTCCTCGGAACGACAAGCTTTTGGTTGTCATCCGGAGCTGAGGAAGTCGTCGTGGCTTAAAGGATAAGACGTACGGTGCATTCGTGTCGAGCGATGCACCGGTGTTCGAATTCCGGGCGGGTACCAATTTTTCTAATTAAATACGTTCTCAAAAAATGTTCACAATTGACTTCTACTGTACAGGAATAACATCGTGTAATAAAAATTAAACCCGCGAAATTATAATTTGCGTAATTGCTGGTGGTAGGACCTCTTGTGAGTCCGCGCGGGCAGGCACCACCACCCTGCCTATTTCTGCCGTGAAGCAGTAATGCGTTTCAGTTTGAAGGGTGGGGTAGCCGTTGCAACTACCCTGAGACCTTAGAACTTATATCTCAAGGTGGGTGGCGCATTTACGTTGTATTTCTATGGGCTCCGGTAACCACTTAACACCTGTTGGGCTGTGTAACACCTATACAATTAAAGAAAATTAAAAAGATCTGAGCACATTCGTTTCTGTTAATGTCTACAGCGTCATTTTCAATGTTCCATAATTTCCACCACGTTTCTCTTTATCTAGGGTATCTTCACACATCAATCCGCTAAAAAAGAAAAACATTATTTTGTAGGTTTGGCAAGAGAAGATTTTCCATAGAGTGGGTATCATTGTTAAATAAACCAACGGTCCGAATATCCTAGTTCGAAAATTCTATTCTACGCAATCCTAACTTGAAAATAACGTTAGCGCGATTCAGGTTTTGTCTCAAACATCTTCAATTCTACGCTAGTTACCGCTACATCAATAAAATCCTACTGTATTTCGTAATTTTTTCGGTCATAATAGTCGACACAGGATCGTGCAAAGCCTCGCTTGAATCTTGATCTTGCTTGAAATTCACAATTCAAATAGAATTACTTCGGTATCTGAATAGACGATCGCTTAGATTTTTTAATTCTCGGGGTAAATAAAAAAGACAGCTCTTTAAGAGAAACCTTTATAGCTTAGTATGTATCATCGACTATATCAGGTACCGCCGTCCGCCGTGAAGCAGTAATGCGTTTCGGTTCGAAGGGTGGGGTAGCCGTTGTAACTAAACTGAGACCTTAGAACTTATATCTCGAGGTGGGTGGCGCGTTTACGTTGTAGATGTCTATGGGCTCCAGTAACCACTTAACACCAGATGGGCTGTGAGCTCGTCCACGCATCTAAGCAATAAAAAATAAATTAAAAAAGGTACAATATATGTCTTTTATTATAATAGCACACATTCATTAATGATAATATCAACGAGTTTTACACTCAGAATGACTAATTCTTGAAAATTATCACATTTGTTTTTGATGACAAATAATTAAAGCATTCATGGCATAAAACGTTTGGTTAGTTTTAAATGTTACAAAGAGCGTCATATAAGAACTCGTGAAAGGTATTTATGAGCGATAGCATTAAAATAGTGACATTAGTTAGTGGTCACGTTTCTATGTCCGATGATCGTGCCGCATCGTTGCCTAGTTTAACTGCCCTCATCCTGTTTCATACGTTATAAGCCATAATATTATTTCTGATCTTGCTACGTCATCTTCGTCCTTTCGTTGCATCGACTGGTCAGATTTTTGAAGCGAAACCTTCTTTAGCACTGCTCTGATTTGAAACTCGATGACTTTTCAAACATTTTCGTTGAAATGACCCTGTATATTTAGCCTGGAAAAGTATGAGATATAATGCTTCTGAAATCTTTTGCGGTAGACAGCGGTTTGGCTCTGCCCCTGCCAGTGCTGACGTCCATGAATAACGGTAACCACTCACCATAAAGTGAGCTCGTCTACCAACAAGGGCAATAAATAAATATATATATATATAAAGTTTTTTTTCCAGAAAACTACCATCAGTTATTCCGTCGCTGTTTAATAAAAGTGGTTTAAGTAATTTAGCTGTTGTGTCCTTGACATTGTCCAGTTTTATGGACGAGTGTAATTAGTAGGAGGTATGGGCCAAACGATACTCAGCTGCGTGGTGATCATGTAGTCAAGGCACGCCTACCACTATGTTTTCATTCATTTTCTAGATCTTTCTACGTTAAGTGCAATCATGATTGCATTTAGTCATGACTAGCAATGTATCTAAACCGGTTACTCATCTGCCGTTGTAAGCTGATTGATTTAATCTTATTTTTACTAGGAATCGTCGTGTTAATTAATTTAGATTCATAGCTAATATATTTAAGATTCTTGATCGCTGGGAAAACTTCGTTAATGGCAAAAAATTAGCAGTGAATTAATTACTGTAGCGAGAGGATTTGAAATGATTCGGTTTTATTTTTAAAAGTTACGAGGAAACAAGTCTCCGTAGTCCTTTTACTCATCAGCCCTGGGCCACGAGTCCATCAACGACGCTAATAAATAAATAAAAACAACTAAAATAATATTATATTAGCATCAAACAAAAGCGAGTTTGAACACACAATCATATCTTATGATTTGCACTCACCGCAAAAACCAATACCCACAAATTATTGTTTGTATTCAATCGAAGATCGGTAGTTTTCCATAAAATTGCGTTTAATAAGCTACACACGATAAAATGATGGATGCGGCACACAGTGGGTCGATTCTATGACTTTAGTGACTTACGGCCGTTTTCAATAACGTATCTGAGTTTTCGGATAGATAGCTATCTCCGAATATCAGCAAGAGCGTATCTATCCTTAGTTTGCGTTTCACAATCACGGATAAGTGCTATCTCTCTTTAACCAACAGTAGATAGCTTCTTCCCTCCGATTTATCCGAGCCTCTTGATACGTTTCGTTCTACTACAAATACGAAACAACATCAGGATCAAGACTTATTTTATTTTATTCTAAATTATAACTATAATTTAACCAGCATATTGTAGACTATCATAAACACATTTGTTTATAACAAAAAGTAATAAAAACATATGTAGATTTTTTTAAATTGGACGTATTGCTATTTTTATCCTAGTCGAAATTATGAAACGAAACGTTTTGACAGTCCGTTTGCCAATAAGCAGTGATCAGTTTCTTTTGTTTGTTTTTCTATTGTTTACCTACTATATTAGATGATGACTTACCTCCAAAACGCTTTAAAACTTTCGTTTATAATTCTAAGTGTGTAATTAAAGAGCTACAGTGAAATAAAATGAATTCTGTAAGTATCTATGAACTACATTGATAATAATAATTTTACTTTGAAAACTTTGAGTTCAAGTTTAGAAAATATATCTTTTTCAGTCAAGAAAGGCAGCACCCATGACAAAAGATGAGACGATGACTCTAGCAGAACTTGTGGCGGCGAAAAAACATTTCAATAATAAGGCAACAAATGCCACAAACAATAAATTGAAGGAGCAGGCTTGGCAAACCCTTGTAAATGATTTTAATTCGTCGATTCGTCGTTTCCCACGAACTCCATCGCAGCTTCGACTAAAATGGGAAAACTTAAAGAACGCTACGGCAACATAAGAAACAACCTTAGTAAGGTTAGTATAATTAGTTGATTGTTTGTCTCTAATAACACATTGATAAACATGATTTTTTCTTCAGGTTGCCGTAGTATTTGAAATAATTATGCTCTTTGTTACAGGCTGGAGGTGGTAAGGATTGCAGATGAAATTTTGGATAAAGCATGCACATTGTTGTAGGTCACATATAATATTTTTAACACTTTTACAGCCAAGCGGAAACAAGGTGGAAGAAAAGAAATGCAAGGCTAGCATAGGGACAATGCATTAGCAGAATATCTAATAGCAAAAAAGAGACTTGACTTGGAAAATAAAGAAAAGGGTAGCAAAAGTTAAGTTAGATTTAGATAATATAAAAAATTAAAAATTACTTAAAAGGAATATTAAATTTCATAAATTAAGTAGGCAATAATAATTTTATGTTAGATAGTTTTTTAAGTATATGTACAAATTCTAAATTAAATATCTTGCATGTACTAACTACCATGTAATTATCATTTTGGAAAATAAAAAATAGTCAAATTATCTTTGGAGTTTATTTTATAAATTATCTTTGGAAGCAATTATTTATAAGTACATAGTTGTATTTCAGATGTAAGTTTTGAAAAATTGTTATGAACAATTATATTATTTTCCTGTAATGTATCTGCGACTGAAATTTCTGATTCTAATTCTTCTAAATTCATACTTCTGACGATATTATGCAGCATGGCAGCTATAATAACAGCTTGCATATTTTCTAGTTTTAATCTACTTTTCAATGATATACAGGGAGTCTTCTTTTACAAACACCAATGCATCTGAAAATTATACATTATTCGCTTAAATTATTTTACAATACAGTATAACAAGCTCTTAACTAAAAAAAAAGATTACCTCTCTATAGTATTTCTTGTTTTAATATGTGATTCATTTTAAATCGTTCCGATTGAGTATGTGGGTTAATTAATCACGTTAAAAGATAGGGTTGTGGGGATAGCCTCTATCGGCAAGCAAATAGCAATTTCCAAGTCCACCTTGTTATCAATGTTCTCTTGATATGTAGATAATTTATTATAATAGTGTCATATTAAATTCATATAAACACCTAAATATATAATATAAATAAATAAAAATATAATAATCTAATATATAAAATTCTCGTGTCACAGTTTTCGTTGCCATACTCCTCCGAAACGGCTTGACCGATTTTGATGAAATTTTTTGTGCTTATCTGGTATCTATGAGAATCGGCCAACATCTATTTTTCATCCCCCTAAATGTTAGGGGTAGTCCACCCCTAAATTTATTTATTTATTTTTTAGACAAAATTTTTAATTTCAATTTTTTTATGATACAACATACAAAAATACATACAATCCTCAATTTTCACCCTTCTACGACCAACACTTATTTTTTATTTGCTAATTAAAAACTTTAAATTTTTTTGCGAGGATTTTGTTTTTATTTTGTCATGACGTAGAATAAAAAAAATCATATTACTCTGAAATTTTCACCCCTCTACGATCAATCCCTATTTTTTATTTGTTAATTGTAAACTTTAATTTTTTTGGCAAGATTTTCATTTTTATTTTTATTTTGTCATGAATTAAAATAAAAAATCTGATGTTACTCTCAATTTTTCATCCCTCTATGATCAACCCCTATTTTTTGTTAATTATAAACTTTAATTTTTTTGGCAAGTTTTTTATTTAGTTTTATCATGACTTAAAATAAAAAAAATCATATTACTCTCAATTTTCACTCTTATACGATCAACCCCTATTTTTCCATCCGCAATAAGGTTGCAAGATGGCAATCAAATATTATAATTGTAGTACGATAAATTCTTATTCAGAGTTTATAATTTCAAGTTCCTTTAATTATGATTTTTTTAAAATTGAATTTGATCTCCCGCGCTCGCCGGTCGACTACTGATCAACTATCAATCGATCAGCTATCCCCACCAGGTGTCACCACTGATCCAGCAAACATCACGTAGTAGGGATGGGGACGAAGCCGGTCTCCTGTCTTACTTACTCACTATACATCATAGATTATACACTTAATATATTTGAGAGCTATACAATACTATACATTTTTCAGCCAGGAATGGTTAATTATAGTTGTATCATGAGTAGACCCAGGCCATCAAGCAACAACATTTTGAAACATCAATGATGCATTGCACACAAATTACACATTCAAAATACTCTTTTTCTATTTCTAAATTCCTCTCCTATATTTGAATCTGTAACACAAATATAAAATGTAGAGGTATTAGTGTGTAATAAGAATGAAGGTAAATAGCCTACCAGGTTATTGTATTAGTATATGAATGTCATTTAGGGCACCATGGGAATCCAGCAGTATTATAGAATTCCTGTTGAGTGTGATTTTGTAACACAACAAAAATTAGGTATAATTTTGCTATTGCTATAAACAAATATAAGTTGTAATAACGAGTACTTTTATGGTTAAAATTTATCTTACCTTTTTGACGTTACACTCAAATATGGTCTCATTAAATTAATCAATTCATTCACAACACCTTTGCTCAGAAATCTATAGTCAAATTCGTAATTATTGATCTTCGCCATGTAATTCAGACGATCTTTATTTTCCTAACCATATGATATCGGCCTCACTATCACTATCTGCATCACAATCCATTATCATTTGAAATAATTCCATATCACTATCATCACTGCTACAATATGCCAATATGAAGAGAAACAATTATTAAATTATAGCGATTTACTTTCGAAAGATAAACATGTAACCGGCCGATTTTGACAGATAAGCGAATGCCCATACTAGAGATAGCGCCGCCTACCGGAGAGTTACTTAAAACTCATATTGAAACGGAAGTAAGCACGATTTGTATGAGCGTTCTATCTTTAGCAGGTTATCCGTCCTCCCGACGATGGATAGATAAATCCGATAGGAACTGCTGCCCGTCGATAGGTTATTGGAACGTAAGTAAGGACAAAAATATAGATTTGTCTATCTTTAGTAACCGAAACTAGGGATAGATAGGTTATTGAAAACGGCCGTTAGGGACCAACTTTGTTTTTTTATAATTTTTTTTATGTAGATAGATAGAGCTCGTTAATCTCAATAATAATCGTTTTGGGCAAAAATTACAAAAACTTTATAGTTTGGTCAGAAAAATGTGTTTTGTGATTTTTTTGTATGGAACGGGTCACATTAAATTAAATTCCTGCTAAGTACCGCGAGGTCCCGCTTTGAAACTTTATTTTCCTTATACCTTGTCTAGTCTACTATCATTTGATGCTATGAACATGTGCATAAAGTTGCAACTCTGCCAAATAAATGGATCGAAAAAAATTAATAAATACATAGAATAAAAACCGTTTTTTTTTTTTTCGTAAGTGCTTTTAAGTTAAATTTGATATGGATTAGTAAGTAAAAGCACGTAATGATACCCATAATTACATAATACCTAACAACAATACATTTAGTAGGTCTCTAATTATGCAATCTCTCTAAATATTATATATTTTGTTTCACCTTTCGATCTTTGGGTCAGAAGACGAAAGAAGATTGTGTAAAATATCCTCATTAGTCGACGTTCTACTTCTCATTCTTGAATAACATCTCTCTGTATATTTCCGAAAATCTTTATTGCGAGCTTCCGCTGCCTCTTCCGAGAGTTTACCTATACGAATGGCACCAAAGTTCTTCATTATTATATATCACTGCCATGTGCCAACAATTTATGGATACTGGAAGGCATATATAATACCAGGGATATACATTAACATACAATTCTGCAGTATATCTAAAAAATTCCGAAAAATTGGAAACCTGCTCTCCAGATGCAACAGAGTGAAGAATCACGTGAAGCCTCTCTATTAAATCTTTACGTATTCCTGTTATGCGGGCTGTTTCTTCTGCATCCCTGAAAAATCTTCTGGCAGTATTGCCATCATTGGTTGTTCCTACTCCTTGCTTGACAACATCTATAAGTAAACCGCATTCCTTTTTAAACGCTTGCTGTATAGCGCTCTTTCTGATTGATATTTTTTCTTTGTCATCCCCCCTTGCAACCCCATTTCTTGAAGTCCAAACGATAAGACGCAAACAAAAAAGTGTCATATAAAAAATAATCTCACAGGAAACTACATACGATGAAAAAATTGTGAAGTAATAAAATTATATTTACCGATATGAAGTAAGCACTCCATGCATCTTATCCAGGCATATAAAGATGGCATTCCATACTGGAATATTTCTTCATTATTTTCTCTTTGATAAGCAAGTCACTTCAAAAAACTCTGACGGTTTTGCTTTGCAAATATCACAGACAGCAGAAAATGTTTCTGAAAAATATGAGGTTATTTTGCCGTCTATCATCATCATGTGCAATTGATGCTTAACTTCAACTTGTTTGATTTTTGATGGCTGAAGTCTTTCTATTTCTTCTGTTATGCTAGCTTTTATAATTGTCACTGTTGACTGCGTTCCTTTTGTAAATTTAAACATTATTGGACGGCAATAAAAAGTTGATGAGGTCGTTTTCCCAAACAATTGTTCCATCAAATTTCTGAAGCCTTATAGGAACTAGACTGACCATGAAAATAGATGAATCATCAAACTCTGTTTCAGTTTTTTGTTTATAATTACTTTGACCTGGGGCTCTATCAAAGCCTATTTGCTTATAAGCAGTAGCTCTCTTGCAGAGTCCAAATCCGAAGTAATCACATCTAAAAGCCTATATAGCGCCAAGTTTAGTAATGCTTGCATTTTAATAGTAGCTCCTTCTTCAGTAATAATTACCTCGTCTTTCCCTGGATAACATTTGGTCTTTTCTTGCTTAATTTTATATTAAGAAGGGTATAAATCAGACCCATTTTCACTTGCTGCTTCTCTTAGGTTTATATACTGCCACTTAATTTAAGTGAAACTAATATTGCCTTATCGGGAGAATATGTACTACTTTTCACTTTACTTGTAATTAAATACTCATTAACTTTTTCTAGATCTTCGGGGTGATTTGACAAGTGGTTCATTATTTCTCCTACATCTTCATTTCTAGTGTTTCTCAAACTAGTAATTGTAGTAGCTTTCATTTCATCCGGGGATAACGAAAGCGATTGGTAAATTTGTTCAGTGCGTCTTCGTTTTTGCCTGGATCCCAATTCTTCAAAAGGTTTTCGAGGTGCAAAAATAGATGTCGAGGCTTCTGTAGTACATTTGAGGGTGGTACATTTTCAACATCTTCAGTATTAGAAATCTCGAGCCTTTCATGTGCAGTGTTGATAGCTTCAGGTATCATTCCTTCGGGCCAGTTTATTGCACATTCTAACCAATCACATTTTTTTCTTATAAACTGTGCTAACATGCGACTACTTCGTTTCCATATTGCACTTATATTTGAACAAAATTGCGTACTGAATTTTTGGAGCTCAACATTTTTCTTTTCGGTCACGTTTATTTGATTTTGTAGGAATTGAAAGAGTTTTTTATTATCAGACAGCGACTGTAGTTGCTCTCTTAAAATCATAAATAATCCTAAATTGTTAACAAAATTATCAATTATAACGGAAACAGCAAGATCACAACGACAATCACGAGATGTTAGTAGTAGTACGAATAAACGAACACTAGTTAGTATATAATAAACATGGTCACTTTATACTTCCAGAGATAAACAAATGTTTACTATATTTTCTACTACCCAGTAATGGCTACTTAACTAATTATCCTCATTAAATAATGTTAACTATCTTAATAATTAGAGAGATTGCTTAATTAGAGACCTACTAAATGTATTGTTGTTAGGTATTATGTAATTATGGGTATCATTACGTGCTTTTACTTACTAATCCATATCAAATTTAACTTAAAAGCACTTACGAAAAAAAATATAAAGGTTTTTATTCTATGTATTTATTAATTTTTTTCGATCCATTTATTTGGCAGAGTTGCAACTTTATGCACATGTTCACAGCATCAAATGATAGTAGACTAGACAAGGTATAAGGAAAATAAAGTTTCAAAGCGGGACCTCGCGGTACTTAGCAGGAATTTAATTTAATGTGACCCGCTCCATACAAAAAAATCACAAAACACATTTTTCTGACCAAACTATAAAGTTTTTGTAATTTTTGCCCAAAACAATTATTATTGAGATTAACGAGCTCTATCTATCTACATAAAAAAATTTATAAAAAAACAAAGTTGGTCCCTAAGTCACTAAAATCACAGTATCGACCCACTGTGCGGCAGCCAGGCACTAATTAAAGAAACACCTTCTGTTTGTGCTTTATCCGAAAGTATATTGCTTTAAAGATCGCGCTAACTTAAGCTGTGTTTTTTTAAAAATTGAAATGGTTATTAATGCAATAATTTTTAATGTTAAAATGGATTCATCATCAAGTGGCAAATCACTTCAGTGTACACTACACTGCTTACTATCTATAGTACTCCTAACTTATTTAAATTCAGGCTTCCATTTAGATGGTCTATTCTGGGTATCATTGTGATATATTCTAATCTTTTAAGTATTTCTTTATTGTAGTCATCAATAAGTCGGAGTAAATTTGGAGCACTGTTTGCACTGAGTATGTTAGCTATTTTCTTGTCGCCATCTTCTGGTTTATATCTACTGAGTTTGCTCTATTTAATTTTCTGATAATTGGCCCTAATTTGAAGGATCCAAGTATGCTTCCGTTTTGCATTTTTCCAAACGCATCAAGCCTGCCCAGCAGAGTATTTTCAAACAGATCTTTTTAATTCTATTCAATGTCTCAATCAACTAAAGAAAACTTCGTGATTCTATTATTAATTATTGTAGAAAATTTGTGTAAATAGGACAAGATTACGCCGACTTACATAATTATTGGTTTTGTCATGGTTCTTATCACTACGTCTAATTGTCTTATTGTTATGATCAACTAACATTGAATCGCTATTATGTTACTGCAATTAGGTTGATGTGATTACAAACTATTGTTTTGATGGTGAGCTAAATGAAAAATTAAATATAATAAACAATGCTTATTTGTAAATCTTCTCCCGGAACACAAAGGGCACTGTCTGAACACCCCAAGCGGTCGCCAACAATAATGGCCTTGGTCCTAAGCCTGGCCCTAGACAGTCCAGTATCCTTGAGGTATCCCTGTGTTTGTTGCCACGAACCACCGTCTTCCAAGTACCGCGTATACCATCACTCTTCGGCGTAACCATTTCTCGATTCCTAGTCAAAGAAGGTCACTGTCGATTTATTTATGATTTTAAAATTAACTTAGAAAGTTGTAGTTTTGTTTTTAAATATTATTTATTGTAATCTATCAAAATATGCACCAATCGTTTCGATACATCTCTGCTAGTACAGTGATAATTTTTAATGCCTTTTTGAAGAAATTATTAGGTTTACGGGATTTTGTACTTACTGCCTCTGGGATATCGAATTTTGTGCCTGCCAAGGAGCTGTCCAAACTTTGAAGTACAGCAGAGGACACAAAGCTTTCAACCTTGTAGCTACTAAGCTCTTGAAGCCCAGAGATCGTCTGTTGTGCCCAATTATGTCGAGCGTTGTCGTATAGAAGCAACAAGGATGACGAATTATTCAAAGTAACGCAAGGCATACCTTAACGGATACATGGCGCTCACCTACTTAATTTTTTGACGTTACCGATTTAATTATTTTTTTCTAACTATGCTGATAGCCTTGAGAGGCTATTTCAGCTTCTACTTGACGTGTAGGTAAGCTCGCGGGGCTCAAACCGGGAGTGTTGCTAACACTGGCCCTAGCAAGAGCAGTGCTTCGCAGAATCTACCACCGGATCCGAAACGCGATCCACTGAGAAGATCCGGCAAGAAACTCAGTGAGTGGGCTGTGTCTATTGGTTAATTCACTCGTCGAGCCTTTCGTTGCAAGCGACCAATTTGACGCAAATGAACCAATAGTGTTTTGAAGCTAACGTTGAAAGCTGGTGTTAACTCAGCAATAGATTGAGTGTCGCTAGCTTTCAGTATCGCTTATAGTTCTTCGTTGTTAACTTTAGTTTTCGAGTGACCACATGTTTCATTTTTTATATCAATTTTTTTATGTCGGAAGCTTTCAAACCAATAACGATAGTGGGTCGTGCGTTCGTTTTTAGTGTTCAATCCATACATGTCATTAATTATGTGAGCCGCTTATGCGGCATTGCTACCGCGACGGAACTTGCACCCCGGTGTGCCCGGTCACCCCGGCACCGGCTGCTGTCCTATGCAATTTTTTTTTTTTTTTTCTTACAACTAACTACTAAACTAACTAAAAACTAACTACTCTACTATATACACAAGCCAGGACAACAGTCAGCAACCGTGGGGCCCGACACCGGCCCCATGCCGCGGCCACGCCTCTACAAACCAGAGGAGGGGCGGCGGCACTAGTTTGGCGCTCACCCGCTAAGGGCTCCACAGAAGGGGAAGACCGTCGCGGGGAGGGACCGACATATAATCACTCCCCATAAGGGGGAGTGGTCCACCCAACGGGGGTGGGAAATGGGTCCCCATAGGGGGGCACCCCAACGATGTGGTGGGAAACGACGAGTGTGGACAGCTCAGTCCCATGGGGGCACTCGTTATGAACACTCCCATATCACTCCGGTTAAGCCGACTATCTTACCATAGAAGGGGGTTCCAGTAGCTCCCTTGGTAGCGCCCGACCATCACGTGGTCTGGCGTGCAAGGGAGCTAAATTGTGGAGATGCTCGTGGGGTCCACCGTCAGCCCGCTCGTAAAGATTACGAGCTAGCCTCCGGATGAACTCCTCGAGCGACTCCACATCCAGACCCCGGGCGATTACGGCATTTCTGACGTAACGCCCTGCTCCTACTATCGTGCGAAGAGCCAGATTTTGCTGGACTTGTAACCTCTCATAGCGAGCGGCGGTCATCCTCAAACTCCGGTCGATGTCGACCCCCAAGTACCGGACGCTGGATCTAAGCTCGACATTAGCGTCACGGAGACTGAGCTGTCCCGGGACGACTGTTGTGCGGACTGGACCGAAGAGAATAGCCGCAGTCTTCCCCACGTTGACCGCGACCCTCCATCGGTCCAGCCACTGGGGCAGTTAGTCCAATAACCTCTGCATCCTCGAAATGGCCGCAGAGGGGAAGTTGGATGACGCGAAGTAGGCGCTGTCGTCGGCAAACAGCGCCATCCTCACGTCGGCTTCCCAAGCTTCGAGATTGCCCTCGAGCGTGGAAATGTCGTTGGTATAGAGAGCGTAGAGGAATGGTGCCAGGACGCTCCCCTGCGGAACTCCGGCCGTGACTGGGCGCACCGACGACTTGGCGCCCTCGACCGCGACAAGGAAGGATCTTCCCTCCAGGTACGACCCCAGCAGTCGCACGTCTTACGGGGCTCGAACCGGAGTGTTGCTAGCACTGGCTCTAGCAAGAGCAGTGCTTAGCAGTATCTACCACCGGGTTGGAAACGCGACCCACTGAGAAGATCCGGCGAGAAACTCAGTGGACAACATTCAATGGAATTTATTGCCAGCCATACATAAATAACGTTTCAAATGGCCAGTATTGTAAAACTGCGACTACATAGGTAAGGACGAATGTAGTCTATTTTGTATTAATATTGTTAAGACACCCGAAATAGAAATACAGGTCTTACTAGTTCATCAATTATCACTTAAGAAATGACGATACGAAATCGTGCTCTTACGAAATACGATTATAAGTTCACGATTTTTCCTTATTCGTATGATCAAAGTCTAAAAATCAGTTTTCTTTCCTTTTTGTTTCGTTTCGTTTTTTAAATAAAGTCGAAGTCCGCCTTTAGAACAGTAATAACGTCACAGAATGTATTTCTTTAATTTGAGATTTCTTTTATGATAAAAGCTCTACTAGACTGAGATGTTTATTGAATAAACACGATAGGCTTCAGTAAATTTTATTTAAGCTAATCGTCCTAATTTCTCCGATAGCTACTGGATAGAAAGCTCGACTCCAGTACCATGGAATGCGTGTTCGATACCCGCCTAAGTCAGTATTGTTAAAAACTACATTTGGTGTGTAAACTTGTTATTCTCTCAGTACTTCTTCTTTTTCTCCACCTTATCCCACTAGGTGGGGTCGGCACAGATATTTTTTCTCTTCCATTCTCTTCTATCAGCCGTCATCTCAACACTCACTCCTCTCTCTCTCATATCGTCATTCACACGAATCCATGTCTTCTTCGGTCGACCTCTTCCCCCTCCCTTGCACTACAATTTCCTTACATCTCCTAGTCACATGCATCTTCTCTCTACGCATCACATGTCCATACCATACAATACCATACCATTATTCTCTCAGTACTGATAAGCGAAATGTACGAAGAATAAAAAAACATATCCCGTTATCTGCAAAGAGTTTAAAAAATTAACACCAATTTTTTTGTAATTTAGTCCCACCTCTGTTATTCCTTTATTTGCGTGATCCACAAAAGGCGAATACATAAAAATGCTTAACGACGAGATTCTGACCACCGGAGGAAAAGCTAATTTAGTTTTAGCAGCGAACTTATTCAGAAGACAAGAATTTAAACTGAATACCACTTACCGCTATACTGAATATTTAGCTTACAGCCTATTAATACCAGTAAAGACATCCAAAATAGTCCAACAGCGCGATAATCAAGTTACCTGAAACAACGAAAGCAAAATGATTAATTTAAATACTAACAATCACATAACGTTAACTAGTCCCGTGATAAGTTCGTAAAGAACTTGTGTTACAGGTACCAGATAACGGAAATAAATGTAAGATTTTTATTATACACATACATATATTTAAGATACATCCATAACCCTGGAAAATACATTTATATTTATCATACAAATATCTTCCCTTGGCGGGATTCGACCCCGTGACCCCCTTGTGTAGTGACTATGTCACTTACCACTACACCAGGCGGCCGTTAAATAAAAAAACGTTTTAAATTTTTTTAGTGTGTACGGTCAAATGAAAGAACCGGATCGCGAATTTTAATTCCAGAGTGTTTACTCCACAAATTGATGCCAAAACGTGATACACGAAGCATTTGTGTGATTTATCGTTTACTCAATCCTTCTAGTTGGTTCGGATCGTGATAATAATGTTTTATCATGTTGTTTTGTTAATAAAATTAGATGCGTAATGTAGTAATGGAATATTGAATCAGCATCAATTGAAGCTTTGCCTATATCCTATACACACTGAGGGCACAAAACGGTTTCATATTTTTATTGTTATACTTATTCCATCAGTATTTTTTTTCTCTGTTTTTTTTTGTTTGTTTGTTTTGACCTATATAGTTTTTCATTCAAGTGAATACAAAAAAAAACAGCGACTTCATAGGCCTTCATTAGACTTCATGACTTCATTAGGTTTTCACTTCAAAAGTTTGAAGTGAAAACTTCTTTAGTATCGTTGTTTGAAAGTCGATGAAACGAAAAAGGGAAAAGTAAAAAGAGACAGACATATAAATTCATAAGATTTAACGTGGGAGAAAATGAGATAGTAAACTTATGCAGTGTTTCTTATATTCGTGGTTCTCTTTGTGCTCTGCTTCGTACCTAATATTCGTACTTAATACATTCTAAATAAATCTATGTAATATATACGAATGACGTGTAAAATAATTATCAAACTGTATAGTGATACATTATCACTGATACACATCATAGTGATGATCATTACTAAAACCTACAAAATTATCCTCTTCCCGAAATTTTACATTCGTCTCAATATCTTGAAGCCAACATTTTTTAAGGTCCTACTTCTTTCACTTGTGAATTGCAAATATGTTTTTTTTTGTCTATTTTTTTTTAGTTTTCTTTAATTCTTTTAAACTTTAGTATTATTTTTTTTTCGAAATTATGTGCTTACGACAACATGTGCTTCTCGCCCGTGCGTAATAAATTGTTTTTTTTTTCTTTGAATTAAAAACGTCAAGTAAGAAAGTTGGTCAATAACGGTACTACTACTTTTTTCTTGATAATTAATCGGGTTAAGACACGACTTATACGGAAAGAAAAAAGAAACCATTTTTTATCATTATCCGAAAAAATTAATTCGCAAATATTATTACAATTTACAAATAATTGAATTTAATACTTAATTCACACGCAGTATATTATATTTTTTTTAAATATAGTAGAATTTTAAATGGCAATTGAAAATTGGTTAGTTTCAGTATTACCAGTTTCAATATTACCTTATAATTTTTCAAATATGTTGTACAATGTAATAAACTTTTAAACTTTTTATTACTAATTCCCATTAATATGAGGCAAAAAAATAAACATGTAGGTAATTGAATATATTGATGTCCATTTATTCAAGTGACCTCATAATTACGCGGTAATGAAACTGAATTACAACATATTATAGTTCTTTGGTGTAGGTTGGACACTATAAAATGTTGTGATAAAAAGCACTTGTAGTAGTTTCAATATTTGGACACACAGGATTATATCATCCTGGAATTTCACCCTGCAGTCGCCGTGGCCTAAAGGATAAGACGTCCGGTGCATTCGTGTTGAGCGATGTACCGGTGTTCGAATACCATGTGGGTACCAATTTTTCTAATGAAATACGTACTCAACAAATGTTCATGATTGACTTCCACGGTGAAGGAATAACACCGTGTAATAAAAATCAAACCCGCAAAATTATAATTTGCGTAATTACTGGTGGTAGGACTTCTTGTGAGTCCGCACGGGTAGGTACCACCGCCCTGCCTATTTCTGCCGTGAAGCAGTAATGTATTTCGACTTGAAGGGCAATGCAGAACTCAACGCAGAGCAGGGTAACCACTTAACATCAGGATAAATATAGATAGTTAGAGGTAATGATAGTTAATAGTAGTTAAAAGTGGCTGAAGTCGCGTTCCCCTATTTCCACCCAAAGAGTAAGTGAAAAATCGTATATCTACTAAGAAATTACCAAATAAGTACGCTTTTTTAACCACTAGATCAAAGGAAGTAAGACGAGTCATATAAATTAATTATAATATTGATGTACTAAAACCTCGTCTCTAATCACGACAAGTAATCACTATGATTAACATCAAATATCAAGGTTGGTACTTGTTTAATGTTTTTAAAAGTTCAATGCATTTGTTTACTATCTGGTAACGAGATTTTTATGCGTTTTAAACCACGTTTAAACAACGATATTAAACATCTCATCGTCATAAAATATTGCGAATGCAGTTATTACCCCTGTATTTACTACAAGCATAAAAATCGTTTACTTCTACTAGAAAGCTTCACTAGTTTCGAAGTAACATGGTTATTCAAAATAATAAAAAACATAAATATAGTGTTAAGGATTAATGAACGAATACTTTTTTTTATTGCTTAGATGGGTGGACGAGCTCACAGTCCACCAAAAGCGCGACCCACATTGAGATATAAGTTCTAAGATTTCAGTATAGTTACAACGGCTACCCCACCCTTCAGACCGACACGCATTACTAGTTTACGGCAGAAATAGGCGGGGTGGTGGTACCTACCCGCGCGGACTCACAAGAGGTCCTACCTATACCATACATAACAATATTTAGTCCATCTAGTTTCAGTTATCCAAACACTATAGATTAGAAGCACATCTGAACGCATACAATGTTGTTCAATTTAGTATTTAATTACTTATGTTATGTTTATATCGAACTTATAATATCTATATTTGCGTTTTTTTGATACAAAAAATCATTAATATACGATATACGGTAAAATTTCTAAGTCTTAATAATTTTAACGTATTTCAACAATAACGTTTTATTTAATAATAGCGGCCCGCTCCGGCTCCGCCCGTGTCTTTAACAAAAATTTCAACGATATTCGACGTTGTTTTATTTTTTTAAATAAAAGAACACTTATTGCGGCATTACTATAATAGTTAGACATATGCTGCCGCAATACTTTTTGTAAATAATAATGTGTTCTACAAAGTCGTAGTACATTATTTTATTCTATCAACAATAGTTTTCGCAGGAAACGCGATGTAAAGAATATTTTAGATAATTTTTTTACACCTTGGGTTACATTATTAGAGTTTTAGTAAAGATCACTAGTTTTTTTTTTCAAAAAAGATTATAGCCTATGTCACTCGGAAATAGTGTAGCTTCCAAACAGTGAAAGAATTTTTCAAATCGGTTCAGTAGTTTCGGAGCCTATTCAATACAAACAAACAAATCTTTCCTCTTTATTATATTAGTATAGATGTCAATATTCATTTCAAGACCGTTCGTTTCATGGCCCGACAAACGTGTCACTATCTTACACTATCGCGTTTCCGGTAGAAATTCTCATCAATACCACACCTATTACTGATAAATATTATTAAGTATTCCTTCACCGTAAACGGGGACCCAAACTAAATTATTTATACGAAATCATTACGTATACGATTGCATGAACCATTAAATAACAATTAATAGTACTCGTTGATACGAATCGTGACTTAGCTTGTGCGTTAGTGTATTATTAAAAGTGTTTATGAACAACAACGTTATCTATATCTATACTAATATTATAAAGAGGAAAGATTTGTTTGTTTGTTTGTTTCGAATAGGCTCCGAAACTACTGGACCGATTTGAAAAATTATTTTTCCATTAGAAGCCGACATTGTCCCTGATGAACATAGGCAACTTTTTTTTTTTTTTTTTATTTTTTTTTTTTTGGTTTCATGTGTGTTTTAATGTTTCCGAAGCGAAGCGAGGGCGGGTCGCTAGTGTTTAATAAAACTTATTACGGAGAATTTTGCTTCGAAATCCTTTGTTTTAAGCTAAATAAAGACTTGTAAGATATTTAATATGATATTTTACGATGATAGCTATCAGAGAATACTAGTGTACGCTCTGGGCCTTCTCTTGTTATTGCTTTCTGGTACTCGTTACTAAACGGAAAGTAAGACTAGTTACCAACAGAAAGAAATCGATATCTTTATCTTTTCGGCCTCACGGTACCAATAAATCGATACTTTATTCGTAATATACTGTAATTTTAATTCGTACTGTAAGTATGTTAATTAAGCTCGATGCAAGCTTGCATAAGTATTACAACTAAGTTGTTATTGACCTTCTAGGTAGACAAGCATACAACCCTCCTGATGGTGACTGGTTACCATCTCTCATAGAACCTCAGCAATGAAAATTTTTTACTGGTGGTAGGACCTCTTGTGGGTCTGGTAGGTACCACGGCCCTGCCTATTTCTACCGTGAAGCAGTAATGCGTTTCGGTTTGAAGGGCGGGGCAGTCGTTGTAACTATACTGAGACCTTAGAACTTATATATCACGGTGGGTGGCGCATTTACGTTGTAGATGTCTCTGGGCTCCAATAGCCACTTAACACCAGGTGGGCTGTGAGCTCGTCATCCCAGCTAAGCAATAAAATAAAAAACGATAATTGGAAGAAGAGGAGAACTTTGGTCTTTTAAGAAGAAGAGGAGGACTTTGGTCTTCCTCTTCTCCCTCTTCTTCTCTGGAGACGCCGGAGTCCGACATAACCCGGTCTGCTACCCCTCTCGACCGGGTATCCGTAAACGGATTCCCCAGCGTTAAAAAAAAAGAGACAGAACCAAGCTGCTGTTTACC
This sequence comes from Bombyx mandarina, assembly GCF_030267445.1. Lineage (NCBI taxonomy): Eukaryota > Metazoa > Arthropoda > Insecta > Lepidoptera > Bombycidae > Bombyx > Bombyx mandarina. Next base: position 4,857,730 of record NC_143216.1, read on the forward strand.
GTTAAGTAATCTCCACAAGCATCGTTTGAAGAAGAGCATGTCATGGAAACTCCGTAGAGGAGAGCTCATTCCAAGGCCAGAAGGTACGTGGCAAAAAAGATCTCTAGAAACGCACTGTAAATAAACTCAGTGGTTCATTTTATGTGAAATAAATCTAAATCATGCCATAACTCCAATGTAAACTCGTTATGGAATTAGTATTTACAGAAACAGCTTCTATCTAACATTTAGTTTATAGCAAAACGTGGAAAGAAACTAACGTACGTCTAAGATTAAGTGTAATTAAAATTTCCTATGAATTGAATGTTACAAATAAATCGTTATTTGTCCCCGGAAACGGAACTAACTCAACTGTCACTAATATTGATAAATGAAATAATACTTCAAGGAATTAAATACCGGTTCGATGTGTTAAGTACGTGAGTTAATAATCTGTTATTTGATCTCATACATAATAATATGAGCAACGATGTACTGAAATGTAGCGATTAGACATTTTTCTGTCAAGGGCTCTATACATTTGGAATCACATAAATATTCATAGGAATAAAAACGGGTAATATCTATTTGCGATTTTAAATAATTTTGCACTCACTCTATTTGTTGGGTTAATCGGTGTCGACAAATATTATTCGGTATTTATTATTGGTATTAGGTATATATTAGTTATTATATTATTATTATATATTAGTGGGTATTTAGAAAAAACTGTTTATATTAAAAAAAAAGATGTGTGGTGTCACTGGTGTCGTGAGAGGAATGAAGTTCCTTATTATAAAAATATTAATTTTAAGTTCTATTCGAGGTATAAAGAAAATAATTACTCGGGTATACATTTTTTATTATGATTTTTTTATTGATAAAATTATAAATAATCGCAAGGGTCAACCACTCCGCAGTGCAATGGAGCAGCCTCGCCCTGGGGGAACCGCCTGCATGATCACGGTATCCTCGACCTCTATGCCATAAGTATGATTTAGATTTTTTTTCCTACCTAAGCCTTGAGAGGCTATTCCAGCGTATGATTTAGCAAGAGAAATACGAGAACCTCTATCAACTGTGTAACATCTCGTCACCGCGATTCAGGAATTGTTGAATTTACGAGCAGCAACATCTGTTGATAACAAACTAAATAGAAAAAATCTTACGTTACGGACGTTTTTTCCCAGTTAGGGTACCCCTCCGCATCGGCTGTCCCACCCTTCAAACCGAAAGACATTATTTCTTCAAGGCAGAAATAGGCGGGGTTGTGGTACCTACCCAGGCTCACAAGAGGTCGTACCACCAGTAAAATATTGTTGCATTTAAACACACAATTACCAACATAACACTTTATGGATACAGTGTATAAATGGTATTACAGACTGAAATTTTTCCTACACTTTCATGGGCAATACGCCCATGAAACTTCTTAAGCTATTAGTCATAGCACGGAATCAAACAAATCTAAATACACTGTTCATATAAACACGTATCACTCCCCCTTGACATGCACTTAACGAGATTGACCTAGGACGAGAGTTAGGAAGTGACCGATTTGCTGTCATTTTCCTCTTGACTGACAGGAGGTTCACGACGCGGATGTAAAACGTGACTAGATGTGACAGGAATACCAAAATTATAGTGTAAAATTGAACTGACTTAATATGAATAACGAGAAATAAATAACACAACTGATATTGAAACACGATTAAAATGATTATAATTTATTTATTTATTTTATATTTCATCTGATTTTAATGAGCGCTTATTAACTTCTAAGTAACAGCTGTTTTAACCCAGCCAATTCGCTACATGCTGTACAGTAAAACTTAAAATGCAAAGATTAGAAACTCTCCGAAGGAACATCACTAATTTTTACAACACTCAATATCATATTCAAATCATGACGCTTAAATAAATATAATAAATACCTATGTTATATGAATTATGTCCAAATAATTGATAAATAATTATTTCATTGAACTATTTGGGCATCTCATATAAAATCAATTAAACAAACAAAAACCATTCACGTGGCTCTTCTAACTGTTCTAACTCCTTGAACTTTCGAACGTTCGAGTTGCCGGCCGCGCCCAAGGCGATCAACAGGGCAACACACGAATATTAACTGCGAAAGAAAGCTGTCGAGAATAATAACATACAAACACAATCCCTGAACGTGTTTGTTGACATATCCTTCTTTCATACAGAAAATTAGTTACGAATAGTTTTTTTTTTTGGTTAGATGGGTGGACGAGCTCACAGCCCAAGGTGTTAAGTGGTTACTGGAGCCCATAGACATCTACAACGTGAATACGCCATCCACCTCGAGATATAAGTGCTAACGTCTCAGTATAGTTACAACGGCTGTCCCACCCTTCGAACCGAAACGCATTACTGCTTCACGGCAGAAATAGGTAGGGTGGTGGTACCTACCCGCGCGGACTGACAAGAGGTCCTACCACCAGTAAATACAATTGGGAATGATTTTACAGGCCATAATAACATCTAGCATGCTATTAATCCCTGAAAATTTTCCACATATTTCAATACTTTACAAGAACGCGGCTTAAACTTCGCGCAGTATCGCACCCAATAACCTAGCCATTCCAAGCCACCTGAACATTGGAGAAATAACTAAATCCATATAACTGTATACCGTTAGGAACATTAGCATTCGCACAATACACATGTTTGTTTGTAACGTTGACACTAACGTCAAAGGGTTTATCCCTTACTAACCAATCTCGGGTGAGAAAGCTATGTGTAGAAAATAGCCGCTTCAAGCTAAGTATCAAACATCTATATATTAATACGTGAAGCAAAAACTTTGTACTCCTTTTAATAAAAATTGCGCGGACGATTGAGTATGAAATTTCCCACAGTTATAGAGAATATTCATATAAGCAAGAATTCCACATAACCACGACTGCTCTGCCAAGAGCAACCGATTATGATGATGATGATAGAGAATATAGAGAAGGAGTGCAGAATGTTAATATTTTCTTAAATTATGCATAAAAAATACATTCAATCAATTAAAAAAACATTACACACACTACCATGTATTTGACCATACGCATGCTTATTGTCAAACTTTTCTTATTGCTTATAGTCTGTGGTCAACTTGAGAATAGATTAAATATTGTTTGTCTTTATTATTATTTGTCTAAAGTGTAGTTTTGGCGAAATCTGTGATTATTGAAGCATAATAGACTTGAACAATAGATTCACAATAGTGTATAAACTTATAATTTCAATTAAATATTGTCGAATTTCGGCTACCGGGGGACCACTAGTTATAATAAATAGTTAATATTACGGTACTGGTAGTATATGGTGTACTCATAACTAATAGTGAGTGTTTGTCATTGGTTATTCGCATTAGGAATATCAGAAACACAGCCAACCTATTGCTTACCGTTGAATCTCGTTGTATCTCATTCCAAGAAAGAAATATCATCACGTCAAGCGCAGCGGGTTCCATTCCTTAAGTGATGCTACGTGGCAAATTTATGCCTTGAAGCTCATTTTGGATAAAGGCATAGATTCCAACATTAGGCATTAGAGTTAATCTGAGGACAGGTGATAGGTACGTAGATAAAATGAGATGGAGGTATCAACTCAGCAGAATTTTCAGCACAATTAATATGTAACTTATAAATATCAGATCGCAGATTCGAGACGAGACACGACAACTGAATTTCAGTAATTGTGACGTCATGCATGTTACGTCACGAATATTTTTTTATCTGTCGATTAACAGACGGATATCAAAATCTGAATGAGGAGCAAATCTCAATTCTTTTGTCTAACTGCTGTCCACCGTTAAAACTGGAACGCATGGCTGCTTCACGGAATAATATACAGAAGCTTATAGACTCCTGCTAACATATATTTTTTTTATTGCTTAGATGGGTGGACGAGCTCACAGCCCACCTGGTGTTAAGTGGTTACTGGAGCCCATAGACATCCACAACGTAAATGCGCCACCGACCTTGAGATACAAGTTCTAAGGTCTCAATTATAGTTACAGTTACATAGTTAATAAGTAAATACTGGAATACGTCCTGCTAATAGTAAAGGCTCATGCGTAGTAGTAGTAGCTAAACCAACGACACAATGGTTGTGTAAGTCGTTTTTTTTATGTGCGTCAATGAAAAACAAGTTTAGTACATTGCATTATCGACTTTGGTACTTTTAACGTTTGGTGTATTTTTTCTGTCTCATTTTGCATTATTGAATTTTTTTTCGCTTTAAATATAATTCATTTCTATTAAAGTACTTATACTATTGGTTTTCTATTTTAATGTTAAACAAATCTAAATCTTAATTATCTCGAATTGCACTTACGAGTTGAACAGCAATTCGAACGCTACATAGAGTTGTTTGTTCAGTCTATAATATTTAGTTGAATTGACTTTTATGGCATAATAAATAATTATAATGAATCATTACGTTTAACGTTACAATTTCAATTCATAATTAGAAGAGGGTGGTATTAAATTATTTTGTAGCAAATGGTAGGGTCATCGCGCTATTACTAAGTGTTTTATTAGCAATTGTAATGAGTCCGTGCAGAGCTTACATTGAGCAATAATTTAGGTCACATATGTGCTTTGATTTAATTGGATCACCTTTCTGCTTTACGAGCATTTTGATAAATATCTAAACGGCATCTGTAGTCTTAAACCGGCAAAAACATCTTTAAATACTTTCAACTACAATATTAAGACCTGTTCAGAGCAAAAACACCTGCCTGGTTAAATTTGCGTTTGTAAACACGAAAAACAACTTTAACTGAGTTAATTAAAAACGAATTCGTTCTAATACAAGCAGTGAAGTATATTATGTACGTTTTATTATGTATTATTCCAATTATCTGTATTCTATAATGGAGAATTCGGAATAATTCAATGTTGAAAATATTATATTTTAATAATTTTTCATTCTATCCACATATCCATTCACTGGTGGTAGGACCTCTTGTGAGTCCGCACGGATAGGTACCACCACCCCGCCTATTTCTGCCGTGAAGCAGTAATGCGTTTCGGTTTGAAGGCTGGAGCAGCCGTTGTAATTATACTGAAACCTTATAACTTATATCTCAAGGTGAGTGGCGCATTTACGTTGTAGATGTCTATGGGCTCCAGTAACCACTTAACACCAGGTGGGCTGTGAGCTCGTCCATCCATCTAAGCAATAAAAAAAAAACCATATATTTTTTGCAAAACTCAACAACTGTTTTATGTAATTATTTTTGTTTTGTGTGATTTAATATTCACATAAGACAAAACTAGCTTGACCGGTGTAAGTCTTCAAACCGGTTTAGGTAGAATCGAATAGAAGAACACTTGGTTAAATTACTAATAAGTTTATAAGACTCTTAATAAGTAGAAACCCAGATTAGATGTAACTATACTGAGACCTTAGAACTTATATCTCAAGGTGGGTGGCGCATTTGCATTGTAAACGTCTATGGGTTCCAGTAACCACTTAACACCAGGTGGGCTGTGAGCTCGTCCACCAATCTAAGCAATAAAAAAAAATTAATCGACAGTCTCATTCAAGCAAAAACCTTTCTTCCACATAACGTTTTTAAACCATCTGTTTCGAATACCTCTATTCGAGAATTAGCTCAAAAATACAGTCTTCCGTTTGTCTAATGCGAGGATGTACCATTCGAGTCATTCCGTCGCCCGAAGCTGTACATCTGTACAAAAATAGCTCGAGGTCAAGACCATGATAATCAAATCTCCTACTTAGAAACAACGCTAACGATGTTTTGATGAGTGATTGCGAATAAACCTGTCAAGGCACCGTTACGTACAAAAAATAAGTTTCGGAACGAACAAGCTATATGCCAATTGAGAATGATTATAAATCATCTACGGTATTTATTTTTGATTTATTTGGGTTTCTGGTGTGCATGCATTGTTTTTTTTTTTTTTGGAACGAAGTTCCTTACGGCAGGCTTGGAGGGGATAGGGATTTTGCTGCGCGACCGAACTGAAAAAAATGTGCGTGGAATAAAACCGTTAAATGAGACGTGCGCAGGCGTGACAGTCGTATACACAAGCGAGTAGTGTATAATACCTTTCTCTTTCTCCCTCTTTCTTTTCGTTCTCTCATCCCTTCTCTCTCTATTTTGTAATTATTTCTATTTCTATGTAATTTTATGTTTAGAATTCGAACCTGAATTGTTATTTGGGAGTACCTAAGTTACAAATTGAATAGTTAATGTTAAAATTGTCGTAATGTCGATTTAAAATAAACATGACCTTGATATTAACAAAGTTCGGCTAAGTCAACAATATTGGAAGTCTAATAAGTCTGCAGTTAGAGATTATGGACTAGGTAATTCTGAGTAATAAGCATTATCGTCACTATAACAAATCAGTAATTCAGATTGCGATCCCTCTTTCATTATGTTTATTGTCCTTGTAGGTAGACGAGCATACGGCTCACCTGATGATGAGTGATGACCATCACCCATGGACGTCAGCAATGCCAGGGGCAGAGCCAAGCCACCGCCTGCCGTTAAGTACTCTTTTATCTTTTTTTATCGTTAAGTTTGTTCGTTTTACTTATATGCTTTTACTGGTAGCATTTTTTACTAACCATAGGTGACCAAAACAGCTTTTGGTCATTCCGGTGACGAGATTACTTGTAGATCACAACAGTGGAGTCTCAATAGTATTGTAACTAGAACACTTTGAAGCCCGCCGCAGAAATAGAGCTATTGGTAGTAACTATCTGTGTGGGCGTGCAAAGCCATCGTATTTAAAAAAAAAAAATCTACCTATGCTGATAGCCATGAGAGGCTATTTTAGCTGACGTATAGGTGAGCTTACGGGGCTCAAACCGGGAGTGTTGCTAACACTGGCCCTAGCAAGAGCAGTGCTTCGCAGAATCTAACATCGAATCTGAAACGCGACCCACCGAGAAGATCCGTGGGATCAGTGGACTGTGTCAAAGAGTAAATTCAATCGTCGAGCCCTTCGTCGCAACCAACGGGTCCGACGAAAACGGTGACTGGTGCTTGTGGTACCTAAAAGCACCGTTAATAGATCGGGAGGATCCGTAATGACGTAAAGCCATCAATAGCCGTGGATAGCTCCGTCTAAATACCGTGGAGGGGAGGAGTTTAATTCCAAAACCGGGTCTTAGTAAAATAATACAGTGGATGAACGAAGTGATTCCCGATAGTAATATGAACTTTGCTCGAGATGTGATGATAAAATAGAGACGGGGAATCATCTCAAGAATTTCCTTAGAGCCGTATTAGTATGAAAATAAAAAAAATCCTCACTACGATCTATATATAATTTTACTGATGCACTTCACAATCTTATTTATTCTCAACTCATTTTTTTTTATTAAGAGATTTCGCGGAGTTTATGTAGTTTAATAATCATTTGATTTTTGTTATTCCGGTCAGCAGCACACTGACCTGCATGCAAAAACTCGACCTCTCCGATGTGGGTTTGTCAGTTCGTTGCAATCAGAAAAATTCTCAAAACTTAAATACATAACAGTGAAAGTTTTGACGTAAGAAATTATTGTCATCTATTGCAGAGATCTGTTATAAGATTGGAAATCAATAACGTGTTATTGAATTTGATCTAATTCTTGCCGGATTAGTTTGTTTTTAAATTATAGAACTGAATGGCTGGACGAGCACATGGCCTATCATTTGGCAAATGGTTACAGGGGCCCATAGACAACATGAATACAACCTGTTTTGGGAAAACAGATCGAAGTCTCAATTGTTTCACATCTATTGGACCCCTTAAGCAATGCGTTTTATTTTATTTTATTGTTTATGTGGGTAGACGAGCTCTATTGCTTCACGGCATAAATGGGCAGGGTGGTGGTACCTGCCCGTGCGGACTCACACGACGTCCTACCACCAGTAATTACGCAAATTATAATTTTGCGGGTTTGATTTTTATTACATGAATTTCATTTTTATTTCTTCACCGTGGAAGTCAATCGTGAACATTTGTCAAGTACGTATTTCATTAGAAAAATTGGTACTTGCCAGCGGGATTCGAGCATCGATGCATCGCTAGATACAAATGCACCGGATGTATTATGCTTTAGGCCACGACGACTTCAAATAGGCGTTTGACAGAAATAGGCAGAACGATGGTATTTGCCCATACTGGTTCACAATACGCCCTGCCACCAATGCGTGCTTAAAGTATGAACTTAATGAATCATTATGAATAATTCTTGCAAATTAATTTTCAATGTAAGATTGATGCCGTGGACATATAACGCCGACGAGTAGGAAACAACCGTAAAAGGCCGATAACATTGATGTCACTTGGAATCGAGACAATGATTTCGGATCACTACACCACCCGGGATCAAATACCCTTTAAACATTCTTAGATTCTTTAGTTAATTCAAGTTGTTTAACTGATTCGTGACAAATTTCACGGCTTTTCGAATTATGACGACAAATCCAGCGCTAACACTTAAACTTCAGAACAAGGACGGCCACAGGACGTAACACCGATAGAACCTTTCTTCGCTGGCACAGAGTATTTTCAGCAAGCTCAGGATCTAACATCTTGCTTATTATTATCGAGAAGTAGCCGTTCTGAGGGATGGCACAGCCTGCAATATTATGGAAGCGTGGACTTTTCTAAAGCTGGTTGGTTTCTGGTTGTGACTAATGACTGCAACACTTAACGCCAATTAAGCAGTGAGCTTTCGTCTATTCAATCAGTATAGTAAAAAAAGTCGTTTCACAAGCGCAAGCGGTATTTTTGTTAGATAAAAAATCCATTACGTCCACGAATATTTACACTATCAAAGTCTATGAAATAGTTTTAGTCGTTAAATTTACGGACCCCTGTGATAAATTACCATTAGCCCAGTTTTCAGTTATTTATGAATATCCGAGTATTATATGATATGGTATCATTATGGTTTAAGTGCACTTTCTCTGGTTGCTCATATTTAGATGTATAAGCGTTTTTTCTATTCAATATTTTAATAAATACTAAGTTTTGAACGACTTTTTACAAGCTTGATCTGTATCTTTAACATATAGTATGTGTAACGGAGCTTTTCAATGTAATTTTCACCAACTTGAAATTGTCCGATTGAGTTGAAAATTTCCATACGTATCGAAAGCCGAAATGCTTTTATTTAAAATTTTAGTTCATTTTTTTTATGTTAAAGGTAATTTTTAAAGGTACGTCAATAATTATTCTTAACGCGGTATTTTTAATTAACTAATACGTTTTACCAAAAATCAATTAGTTCAGTTACAAAACCAACAATCAAAAATGAATACAAGATTCACTAGCACTTCTAAGAACACCATTTTTTTTTTAGATGGATGGACGAGCTCACGTCTCATCTGAAGTTAAAAGGTTACCAGAACCCATAGATATCACAATGCGAATACCGTCAAGTATCTTGAAATAAAACTTGACTTTTCTCTGAATATTAATTACGCAAATTCTATTTTTTTGGATGTTTAATTTTAATACACGATGTTATTATTCTTTCATCGTGAAAGTCAATAGTGAACATGAGTTAACTTCGTAAAAATAAAAATCGGTAGACGTGTCCGTGGGATTTGAACACCAGCATAGTCCCCCACTCAGTACATGTACACCAGGCGTCTTATCTTTTAGGCCACGACGACTTGAAATGAGTTCAGTATATATTTCGTTAATTAATTAACAGGTTTACTGTATAACTTGTTTCAGTTGAGTCAGTCAATACTACTTCAGATAATTTACTAAAAATTTTCGTTCATTTGGTTTTTTTTATGTTTCAAATACATGAGCCCGTTCAATTTATTATTCTTTGAAATTGTATACCGGAAAACGAAAGCATAGTTCCGAGTTCAAGAACTTTTGATTTTATAACGAACACACAGACAATTACCGTTGTTGTAACCTTCAATTATTTTAAATATTAATAATTACGCTTTAGACATTTAATAGTCTAGCCAATTTGAGGTTTAAAATAACATTTTCTGCACAAAATATTTGTGGAATGTTTCACTTGACAATCATAGACAGCGTAGAGCCTCGTTTCAAATTTTTCGATGTGACGGATCGTCTTGTATGACATTTGGTTCCGGTCGCCGTCCGACGAGCGAATTAACCCATAGACACAGCGCTCTGAGTTTATCGCCGGATCTTCTCAGTGGGTCGCGTTTCCGATCTGGTGGTAGATTCTGCAAAGGACTGCTTTTGCTAGGGCCAGGGTTAGCAACGCACCCGGCTTGAGCCCCGTGAGCTCCCCTACACGTCAAGGCTATCAGCATAGGTAGGGAAAAAAAACATTTGATTCTGTTGTCCACCAGAAGGTAAGGACTTTTTGGCAGGAACGCGAGGATTGAAGTTGTGTGATTTGTTTTACTTTGTCTATTTAGTGTTTCTTCAGGTTTAAATGCGTAATAACGGTGGTTTATTAACTGTTTAATATCTGTGAAAGTGCACAAATGTGGGACAATAAAAAAAGCCGCTGGACGTAACTTCTCGGGATCCTCCAAAAAGTCAACTGAAAAAGTCTCAGTAAATGGCTATAATTTTACTGATATATAATAGATTAGGCTGTATGGTATGACACCTTTGCCTTTCCAGTTGAAAAAATAAAACTACTACTACTACCAGAAAGTAAGCGAAACAGTAATAAGAATATGCAGCCTAATCTGGGCGGTCACTGGCGGTCAGTGGATCCTATGAACAATAGAGTATCAGTGATACTGTTCACTGTATCCTTGAGGCATTGGCAAGTTTTTTTTATTGGTTAGATGGGTGGACTAGCTTACAGTCCACCTGGTGTTAAGTGGTTACTGGAGCCCATAGACATCTACGACGTAAATGTGCCACCCACCTTGAGATATCAGTTCTAAGGTCTCAGTATAGTTACAACGGCTGCCCCGCCCTTCAAACTGAAACGCATTACTGCTTCACGGCAAAAATAGGCAGGGTAGTCGGTACCTACCCGCGCAGACTCACAAGAGGTCCTACCACTAATGTAAGTAATGATGTTGGAAAATGTTGGAATCTTGAGGTGGTAGTCTTAATAACCTTGAAAGTTACGACTGTAAAACAAACAAACATGAAAACCTGTTTTTTTCTCGATAGGATTGTGGTGCCGTATACTGAAATTCGCAATAGGTACTTCCGTAAAATTAAAATTTAAGTATATAAGGCAAAGTAAAGGTCCCCCTCTGGCGTGTGACGGGAGGAGCACTATGATGCACTATAGACGTTCTTATATAAAAACAAGTCAAAAATACTTCCTTGAGGATTAAGTATTTGTAGAAAACATTTCACAGTTAAAAAATAACTGAGGTCAATTCGATGTTTTGATGCACGAGGCAGAAACGTCGTATACCTATTTAAATCTGTTTTTATTTTTTATTTTTTATAAGGCCGCTATATAAATATTTCTACATCTATACAAATATTCAATCTAACAAAATTTGTTTGATGGGCCTCACTTTTATTTTATATAGGATATAGAATATATATTTTTTTTATTGTCAAACTTTTCTTATTGCTTTTACTCGGTGATCAAATTGAGAATTGATTAAATATTGTTTGTCTTTATTAATATTTGTCTAAAGTGTAGTCTTGGCGAAATCTGTATAGTCTTTGACAATAGACTCGTAATAGTGTACGAGTATTTATAATTTCAATTAATTATAGTCGAATTTCGACTACCGGAGGACCGCTAGTATGTTTAGTTTCTTAACCCTCGCTTCTGTATAAGTATAGGCATTCTTACGTAAACAATGACCACACCGACACCGTTGCTTAAAGCGCCTTGACTGATATCTGTTCATTCATCGTGTTTCATGGTATGCGTAATAGCTGATAAGAAAATGTATTTCGATTTATGCAAACATAAGCTTATGGTATGTTTGTCTGTTTTCAAATTTTTTGACCGTTTCTCACTTTATAGGGCATGTACTCTTTTACCATTCGGATCTATTATATGTCATCTCTACACTCACATACTTATGTCACATATCCTATTACATACAATCCGTTCAAGTAATTTTTTATTTTGAATTGAACAATACATGATAACGTCATTTTTTATGTTTAGGTGGGTGGACCGGCTTACGGCCCAACTGCTTTTTCTCTTTGCTGTCTCAAAAAGTGATTTGTAGGGACTCCGCTAGCCTCCTTAACACAAGGCAGGATGTGAAAAAAGATATAATCCTTAATTTGACTAAATGATGCAAAAGATTAATTTTCTACAAGAAAACTCTACAAAAGTTATTTACTGCCTGGTTTGTATATTACTTAACAGCTTCTACAATGGATTTAGTGCCTTAAATCTGAATTTAAAATCTTAGAAGAATTTTATTTTATACTAGCGGCCCACTCCGTCTCCACTCGGGTCTTTAATAAAAATTTCGACAATATTTGACGTTGTTTTATTTTTTTAAATAAATGAACACTTATTGCGGCATAACTACAATAGGTAGACATATGCTGTCGCAACACTTTATGTAAACAGTACTGTGTTCTACAAAGTCGCAGTACATTATTTTATTCTATCATCAATAGTTTTAGCAGGGCACGCGATGTAAAGAATATTATTATGTTAGGTAGTTTTTTTACACCTTGGATTACATTATCGGAGTTTTAGTAAGGATCCTTAATTTTATTCAAAAAAGATTATAGCCTATGTTACTCGGGAATAGAGTAGCTTCCAAACAGTGAAATATTTTTTCAAATCGGTTCAGTAGTAGTTTCGGAGCCTATTCAATACAAACAAACAAACAAATCTTTACTCTTTGTAATATTAGTATAGACTAGCAACCCGCCCTCGCTTCGCTTCGGAAACATTAAATTTTATTATTGATTGATAGGCGAAGCCCGCCATGTTGCGCGCGGTACGACAATAACTGCGGGTGACACCGCAGGGCGAAGCTAGTCTAAAAAAAGTAGCCTAAATTACTCCTTAAATCATCAGCTACCTATTAGTGAAAGTCTCATCAAAATCGATCCAGCTGATCCAGAGATTAGCCGGAACAAGCAGACAGACAGACAGACAGACAGACAACAATTGTAAAAAATGTTGTTTTGGTGTATGTACTGTATATATATATTCATATGCATGTAGTAAAAAGCGGTTATTTCAATAATACAAACAGACACTTTAATTTATTTATATGTATAGATTACTTGCTAATTTCGATATGTATGAAAACTCAAAACATCGTTATTGTAAAGTAATGAGCGAGACAGAGCCGGGTCTGTCGATCAAAACGACCCAATCAAATATTTTAAGCGAGCGAACCGAAATTAATATTATAATTGATTATGCTTGAATATTCAATCTTTTCAGCTCAACGGGTTCCAGCCTCTAGTATCACAAGCTATCATTATTTTACTTGCAACCAGTATTTACGATTTTATTTAAGTTGGCTTAATAACACAGAACACTTGTGTATCCACGAATTACGTATTTTTTTATTTTTTTATAGCTTAGATTGGTGGGCGAGCTCACAGCCCACCTGGTATTAAATGGTTACTGGAACCCAAAGACATCGACGACGCAAATGCGCCACCCTCCTTGAGATATAAGTTCTAAGGTCTCTATATAGTTACAGCGGCTGCCCCACCCTTCAAACTGAAACGCATTACTGCTTCATGGCAGAAATAGGCTACCCGCGCCGACTCACAAAAGGTCCTGCCACCAGTAAAAGTCGTGTTGAAAAATCTAAAGAAATACTAGATCAGAACGGGAGATATAATATGTCTTGTACGTGGTATATAGATACTCTATATAAAAAATCCGTGTTTTTCTGGATGAGTTTATCTTTTAATTATCGCTTCCTTCGCAAAACTTAAGTGGCGATTTATTACAAAGTATGCAATGTATTTACTTTCACGTCCTTATAAGTGCAATTTATGTTCCGAAACTGGTTTTTGATGTACAAAAAACATACCGTGGTTTGATTACGGATAGCTTTTTTGTATAAAATTCTTGCTAGTACGTACGACGTATATACTTTACGACTTGTTCGGTAGAAAAAACCTTAGAATAAAAGTAATCAAAGAATGCCAATGAAATGTAAATTCTGCAATGTCATTGCGACGTATAGTTAGGCGCACTGTTGTTTGATTAAGATTGATATGGGAACGACTTCTTGTACGTAAAATCTACGATGAATTTTAGTATCTAATCATATGACAAGAGTCTTTGCAAACAAAACAGAATTCTGATTTATTTTAAAAAGAAATTAATTGAATTGTCTCCCGGTGTGAACTTCGATTACAAATACATTCGCAGAAAACGTACTTCGAGATATACTGCTTGGAGCAGATAATTTTTTATTTATTTACAATTTTTTTTTATTACTTAGATGGGTGGACGAGCTCACAGCCCACCTGGTGTTAAGTGGTTACTAGAGCCCATAGACATCCACAACGCAAATGCTCCACCCACCCCGACATATAAGTTCTAAGATCTCAGTATAGTTACAACGGCTGTCCCACCTTTCAAACCAAAACGCATTACTGCTTTACGGCAGAAATAGGCAGGATGGTGGTACCTACCCGCGCGGACTCACAAGAGGTCCAAACACCAGTAAAATCTTGTGTGTATATAATGTAATGAATCTATATAAATGTAAAAAGATCTAAGAAGTTTATTTTCAACAAAAATATTCATTAGAGAAGATAAATATTTAAATGAAATCGCGCACTATTGTTGCGACAGCCTGATTACCATTACAAGGGGACCCAAAAAACTGTTTTTTTTTTTTTATTGCTTAGATTGGTGGACGAGCTCACAGCCCACCTGGTGTTAAGTGGTTACTGGAGCCCATAGACATCCACAACGCAAATGCGCCACCCACCCCGAGATATAAGTTCTAAGATCTCAGTATAGTTACAACGGCTGTCCCACCTTTCAAACCGAAACGCATTACTGCTTCGCGGCAGAAATAGGCAGGATGGTGGTACCTACTCGCGCGGACTCACAAGAGGTACCACCAATAAAATCTTGTGTGTATGGACTGTATGGATGTTTGTTTTTCGTTAATTAATTTAATGAATCTATATAAATGTAATAAGATCTAAGTAGTTTATTTTCAATAAAAGAATTCTGTATAGAAGTTAAATATTAGAATGAAATCGCGCACTATTGTTGCGATAGCCTGATTACTATTACAATGGGACCCAAAAAAACGGAATAATTAAATTTAATATATGTATCTTTTACATAAAACTATACTTTCGTGCAACATAATTCACACAATAAGAATTCACACATAATATTCTTGTATGAGTCAGTGGATATTATGAAATGGAACAGTGATCGCTTCGACCCAGTCCTCGTTATCGACTCACCAAGTATTAAGATCGTAGTCATAAATGTTGAATTATTTTAAACATTTTGAGCATTTTTTTTAAACTTACTAAAAATAAATTCCAATTTAGAACGTATGTAACAAACATAAGGTTTTTATAGACGGTTTTAAAATTCTTTCAAATATCTTAAGCGCTGCTTAAGCTAAGGTCCTTCCGAGGTAAACAAAACAAGTTCGATAAAATCATTTTACATTCTACTGCAGTATTGATGCGAATGTTATTTTTAACGATTGTAAATTGTGATTTTTTTTTAATTAGGCCAGAATATGTAAAATAAAATTAGTAGGTAACAATTGTTCATTTAAAAACTTCTGTCGACCGTCGTCGTCGACCGTCGTTGAAGTCGTCGTGGCCCAAAGCATAAGACGTCCGGTGCATACGTGTTGAGCGATGTACCGGTGTTCGAATCACAAGCGGGTGCCAATTTTTCTATGAAATACGTACTCAACAAATGTTCACGTTTGACGTCCACCGATCAAAGCAATAAAAATAAAATAAAAAATAAAAAGAGTCATTAAAAATATTGGTTATAAATGAATTGCATATAACCGACCCCGGCAAGGGGGCCAAACCACTGAGTTTCTCGTCGGATCTTCTCAGTGGGTCGCGATTCCGATCCGATCGTAGAGTCCCTAGAGAAGAGAGTAGATTCTCCTAGGTTGAGCCCGTGAGCTCACTTACCCGTCCGCGAGAAGCTGGAATAGCCTATTAGGCTACCAGCCAATAGGTTGATGTCAGGTATATAGGCATAGGTTGACAATGAATTGCAAGCTGCTTCGTGTACATTTCACTTTTACGAAATAATATTAAGAACATGGGCCTTTATACTTGTAGTAGCTTTAAGTCTGAAGATTAAACATTTCGAGTTCCCTATTCATACAATGTGCTGGAATAAAAATAACAATCTGCATTGTACTATAAAATTAAAGAGTTCCCATGTGCTGTGGGAGTAACTCAAGATGAAAGTATTTGACCAATATGTAGTGCCGGTTATGATTTACGTATTGGGATGTGGTCTATCGCATTAGGACTTAGCAAAAGGCTTAAAGTAACCCATAAAGCAATTGTCGAAGTTGTTGTGCTTTAAAAGAAAACACGTCCAGTCCATTCGTATCCTCCCCATGTGAGTATCCTCCCTATAAATTAGCCGTGACGAGATTTGTGGGAAGTCGCTGGGTGTAGACATGAACGCTTATTTAGCTTCCCTTGATGCTAATCTACGTTTGGCAACAGACGCTTGGGAGCCGATGATGATGTGACATGACACATTGGTATGCGCCCTACTATTGTGTATTGTGAGAGATGGCGAGACATCGTGAGACGCATCAAGTCTGTCCCTTCCAACACTATATGACGATCACGACTACTCCGTCCAGAGTGACACGATTGAGAAGAAGAAGAAGAAATTGTGTAGCGACAGGAATACTCCTTGTACGAATAAAAAAATTAAAATTGGTAATTGTATTTCTTGCACGAGTTTGATGTGAAAACATCTATCAATTATTTATCAACGATTCAAACTTGACTATGTATATTATTTACATTGATGACGCATTGTAACTATCATTTTGAATCTAATGGTTTTAAAGTCATTTAGAAGCACGTCATAATTTTATAATTATCTTTTCCTGTTCATAATAAATATTGAGGAGGTACTTCTTGGAAAACTCGAAGAGCATCATCTTAATCTCCATTTCTAATCACAGTTCTGTAATCATCGTATTTCATTAGCTATATTACTAATAAATTCTATGCAGCGGTTATATAATGATAAAAACGTTGTAAATACTATAGTTATTAGATTTATCTTTAAATATCTTATTGGCACCCCTGAAAAGAATGGCAATTATTGTGAGAATAGATACTGGATATCCAGTACAAAATCAGGGTGTTGTTAGTATTGGCGTCAACCAATTTCACTGTAATTTATTTATTTATTTATTTAACTTAATGCACAGAAGTACAATGGCGGACTTAATGCCTGAGGCATTCTCTACCAGTTTATGTACCATTCGTGTACCAATTCGAACGATACAAACAGTTCGTTTGGTTTGCAATTTCGAAGGTAATAGAGTTATGCACCGGCCGCTGATCGTGTTTCTTGCAAAACTCAGTCTCACAACAAAAAAGTAGCTAGAACTACGTCATGTTGAAAAATAAACTTGAACTAATTAGTAATTATTTGATATCACGACAAAATTGAGTCCTATATTGTCGTTTCGTTCGTTAACTAACACTGGTTTTATTTCCAGTTGATGACGGCCTTTTTTATTGATGACTTTTCTGTTTTCTTTTTGATTAGTTGATCTGTAAATGTTGGCAGCAGACCGCGGGCCAAGGATGCTTTTAGGGCCCTACCCACCAAATGACTTCTCTTATACTCTCTCGCCCCGTTGTACGATCCCTGCCCGGGGTCAGAACCCTGGCAGAGTAGGGGGGCTTTCGCTTTCAACACCACAAGCGGACGCCTGACCGACAGGAAACGAGTTTGTAGCCTGCCTTATGTTAATTAGTCACCGTCGATCATAGACATCTGTAGGCGAACAGCCAAGATGTTGCCTACAAAAAACATTGTTATCAATGTTGAATAATAGGTAAGTAGTTTTACGATTGCAATTTCGGATTTTGACACGCTATGCTAACCCGGCACATTAAAACTTTCCGGTTTCGTAACTTATGCAATTGCGGTATTTGAGTTTCAATCTGCCTGTAATACAAATACGCTAAATACACAATACGCTTTTTTTATTTTAGTTCGGCGGTTTTAAACGTCAATTATACAATATTTAATGTCACTTTGAAGTGCAGACGTAATGACGAATGTTGACATGTTTTTTCCACTGGTGGACAAATGGTCCATTAGAGTAATTGCGGTCCGTTCACATGACAACGTGAATGACGCTGTCCTCTTTGATCAGCACAAAAAGTGGCCTCTAACGCTTAAAAATAATGTAGACAAACAAAAGGATTTCTTAAACAGCTATCTATCATGTTAAAAGTTAAACAACGACACAGATTGGTATGGGTTTGTTTTACTACGCAGCATACCTATCTTTACGGGGTAAGTGGCACCCATAAACCCTATAGTGTGGTCTCTCCATATTGAGGCATAAGTGGAATTTGTCATTTGTTTTATTGCTTAGATGCGTGAACGAGCTCACGACTAACCTGATGACCCACCCTACAAACAGAAACGCATTACTACTTCAGCAGATCTACAGCAGAGATAGGCGAGGTGATCCTCACCCTGCCTATTTCTATCCGTGCGGACTCACAGGACCACCAGCAATTACGCAAATTATAACGATGTTTATACCTTCACCGTGAAAGTCAGTCGTGAACTCTTATTAAGAACGTATTTAATTAAATTAGGACTTGCCTGCGGGATTCGAACATCATTGCATCGCTTGACACGAATGCACTGGGCGTCCTATCCTTTAGGCCACGATGATTTCAAATTGCTATAACAGGATAAAGGTAGGTAGGTACCTTTCGATCGATTTGTACATAATTGCTAGACAGAATGGTTGTCACCAAGCCAAGCAGCAGGCAGTGTTCCCGAATCTACTTATAATTTTTATAAAAAACCTCGGTAATCAAGAAACGTGTTCGCAAAAATCTCGATCCTATGATCAACTTGCGATAACAAAAAGTACATAACATTGTTGATGTGATAAAAATACAAGGACACTAAATTACTCTTTTTTCCAGTATTAGTACATGACCAAATACGCGGTTCAGTACTTATGCTATTTACTGCATTATATTGCGTCCCTGATTGTAAAAAATGAGATATTCGGCACTATACTTGTAGAGTTATAGATACGGGTATGAATTTTCGTGTTAGAGGCCAAGCTATTTTAGTCGTCTATCTACTGAAAGTTTTTAAAATTTATTATCCCAGAAGTTTGTTAATACATATCCTATGATTTGTTGCTGATGGCTCAATGAGAAATTGCGTGTGCACTACCGATTTTCAGAATTATTTTCATAAGCTGGTGGTAGGACCTCTTGTGAGTCAGCACGGGCAGGTACTACCACCCCGCCTATTTCAGCCGTGAAGCAGTAATGCGTTTCGGTTTGAAGGGTGGGGCAGCCGTTTTAACTATAGGTACTGAGAGCCCGTCCAACCATATAAACAATAACAAAAAAAACAAAAAAAAATGCGAATTTAACCTGTAATTTATCTGTGAAACGACCACTCTAAAGAAATGAGAAATGAGAGTGGCTGTCGTTAGCCTTGACTTTCCTTATTCGTAAAACACAAAACACGATGAACAACAAACCCAATATGTTTTTGTTGCACCACAAACAAAATAAATATTAAAATAAAAAACCTCCTAGAACCAGCAGACCTACAAACAATTGACGTATTTGTTTAAATTCGTGACAATCTTTTTAGTATGGTGCTCGTACCGAGAGTTACGCAATCAGCTTTTGTTATTTTTTAACTCGATGCGACAAATTTTTACTACACACCGGTCGATAAACTGAGATGCTGAACAAAATAATTTTGTATTTTTGTTTAAGTTCTCTCTCAGTGAATCTAGAGTCTGTATTGCATGAACGGAATGCAAAATGTCGTTTGAAAATGAATAAAGTGTTACATTAAGATTTTTCTAGAGATCATTAGTTCTCGGAGTATTTTGAAACTATGATAATGAATGTAAAGTTTTTATATCATAACAAAATGAATTTCGCAGATTAACTAAAAAAAACATTTGTATGTACTAAGAATGTATGAAGAATGTATGATCGGAAAACTGTAAGTCATTCCCAAACAATAAATCCCGACGTAGCATTATTTTAGTTTACTCTATTTTTATGAATCTATAAGTTTATGTATCATGTTTTGAGTAAGTAATGTAACACACCGAGTTTCTCGTCGGATTTTCTCAGTGGATCGCGATTCTGATCTGGAGACTCTGCGAAGCGTTTCTCTTACTAGAGCCGTGTTAGCAAACTCTCTCAGGTTGAGCCTATGAGGTCACCTACCGATCCATGAGCAGTTGGAATTGCCCTTTAGGCCAACAACGATTTGGTAGTAAAAAAAAAATGTATATATTTACCACAGCTGTGAGTAGGCATAGGTGATTCCTACCGCATTCCTTTTTTAGGACTGAGCGATTACTGGTGGCCCGGAGGCCTTTCCAGCTTCACCAGGACAGGTGGGCAACTGTTTATTCTGCCACGAGACAACCAAGCAATGAAAATTTCAATATAATGATTTTCAAATCGATCTCATCCAACACATTTGTGAAATGCGTAATTCATAAAATTATGAAATCGGTAATTACTATGTGTTGTAAATTTATACCGACCTTTTAAAGCAAATTTATTCCTAAAGTTCAATTTGTTAGTCGTTACTCTCTGGAATACTGTGCTCATATCTTACCCAAATGACAAAATTTAACATCGATTAACTCAAGTTTGCCTTTACACTCTAACAATTTCCTTACGATAAGTCTTGTTGGTATGTGGTTTCATTTCCCACATTCCTTCATATTAAGTACTTAATTGTTTAAACTCCAATCTGGTTACTCTGGAAACCCGTCAGCTCAATGACAAACGGCGGATGCCCTGCGACTGATCAATGGTAACAAAAACTATTCGTTCCTAAAATTATTTTCGAACAAGTTGGCTTAATCATATGGCAGTGTGTATCAGACATTGCTCAAATCAACAAAGCGTGACAAACATTATTCACCGAATCACCTGCATTTACAGTGGGAACGCCATTGTGTTAGAGGCTTTATTTTTATCGTGACGCGTGAATTATAATGAACTCATTACTATACCTTTGCTGAACAAAAACGCTACGTAACATTCCTACGAGGACTTTGACAATACTGTTTTAATATCCGCAACATAATAAAAAAAAATGTTCGTACAAAAACGATCGCTTTGTTAATCAAATGAGATACAATGGGATAAACTAATTCGAATAGAAAAAAAATATAGTCGCTACATTATAGGCACTATAGCACATAACCTCAAGTTGGATACCCACAACCGTTTTTTTTTCTTCCTTATTGATTTATTTTTAATTTATTCTTTATTATGACAACAGACCACCTCCGCCTCCTTTTTACTATCGAACCACCAGCCACTGGAGTAGAATTCACCAGCTTATATTCAGCTTAAACCATTGCTTAGGCGATTTAGAGATATTTTCTTAGGCGACGGTTGAATTTCTTTAATGAGCTCTCGCTTACGATGCTCCCGGACCTCTATGACGGGTCTTCCTTCAAACGAGACTTAAGAAGAGCATTGGCAACGGTGTGGCTCTGCGCCTTTATTTATGGTCTGTGGTGACCAGTTTCTTTCAGGTGGACTGAATGCTTGTCTGTTAACTAAGGTCTCCGCGAAATGTATCAATTGGCTCTGGACTGCCTCGGATGAATTCTCTCCCTTTTGATATGCGTCGCATGTCCCTAATAGACGGAAGGCCGGCGATAACGTACAAGTATTTTAGTTTTCTTTTAATTACTTCCCCTATAGACTAAAAAAGATTTATAGTTTTTTATTTTTTTATTGCTTAGATGGGTGGACGAGCTCACAGCCCACCTGGTGTTAAGTGATTACTGGAGCCCATAGACATCCACATCGTAAATGCGCCACCCATCTTGAGATATAAGTTCTAAGGTCTCAAGTATAGTTACAACGGCTGTCCGGACAGCCGTTGTAACCGGCTCGGTTTGAAGGGTGCACCCTTCAAACCGAAACGCACTACTGCTTCACAGTAGAAACAGGCAGGGTGGTGGTACCCACCCGCGCGGACTCACAAGAGTTCCTACCACCAGTAACATTGTCAATTACAATTGAAGAAACACTTTTATAGTAAATATGATGTCACTCTTTAAACAGGTACATAATATATTTGCATATACTTTCAAAACGAAGGTCTCTAGTATATTATCTTTAAACTGAAGGAATTATTTTAACATTTTTTTTTTGTTATTATTGAATTTAGCTTGTTTAATTTATTTCTTTTAATTATGTCAAGGAGCTGTTCTTTAATTAATTTATTACTAATACGTAAAATTCAAATAGTATTGCCAAAAAATTTAAACATGAATACTTTAGAATAAATATCGTCATAGTCAAACTAAAACCGATTAGTCGATGAGAAAAACACAAAATGTCTCACGATCGTGCCACTAACACGCATTTCCATCAGATTTCGTACACCATAACGCTCCACTTACCCACAAAACGTGGTCGTTATGTAAATCTCTGCCTGATATAATACAACGTAGGTATAACTTGCACTTTCTAAGTACTTTCACGACTATTGTACTGCTGTGACGTAATCTTTCGAAGAGTCAGTGACGTCACCGGTGACACGTGAATTGAAAAATTCAAACGATTTTAATGGGTTCGTTTGGCTTTCGTTTTTAGATATAATTGGGCACACAATATAATTAGCGGTTTTTAACTAATTTTCCATCGCTAGCAGCAATTTCATCACGCCCCTATTACTGCTAATATGACAATTACTGCCTACCATCAGGCTAGCTGTAAAGTCATCCATTACAATTAAAAACTAATAACCAAATATCATAAGACCAAAAACATAATATTTAGTGACGTTGAAATAAATAAAAGCGCTTTTTTGCTTTGAATTGGATAATGATTAATTTTCTCAGGTCTGTATTGTATTGTGGCATTATATAGAATAGTAATACAAATTCTGAAGGCTGCTGTACGCACTCGCATTGCTCAGTGCTCTAGTTTATAAATTGTAGTATACTTGTATATCTCAGACTGAAATGCATGAATTGTTCCGTGCCATTGAAAGTATCGCCTTTAAGACTTGACTGTGTGCTGTATCAATGTGTTTGTGTGCAAGAAATATTTGGTTACTTGTAATTCGAAGATGACATTTAACGTTAGATTTTCAAATATATAGTTTAATATTTCATGTTGTAATTGGTTTTAATGTTTTAAAACTGTATCTATCTATGTTACCATTACTAGAAAATTCCTTTATTCAAAATTTATATAACAATAGCCTAAATTTTTTAGAGGTAATCTTGTATGTATTTTTGTGTATTTATATTTTATAGAAGTTTCGCAGCATTAAATATTTCGAACAATACAGTACAATAAATATTAGAGTTAAAAATGTTTTTTTTTATTGCCCTTGTAGGCAGACGAACATGGTTACCGTCGCCCATGGACTTCAGCAATGCCAGGGGCAGAGCCAAGCCGCTGCCTACCGCTTAATACTCTCCACAAGCCTCGTTTGAAGAAGGACATGTCAGAGCGCTCGGAAAACACCGTGGAGGGGAGCTCATTCCATAGCCGGATGGTACGTGGCAAAAAAGAGCTCTGGAAACGCACTCTGGATGACCGCAGTGGCTCCAGGTAGTATGGATGAACTCTACTCCGGTGGCGGGCGGTGCGATGGCGATGTTGTTACATAATATGTACATATTTATTTTGTTACGTCATACATTTTTTTTTTCTCTGATATTATTCATAGTAATTATAAACAATAGGTTATAGTTTTTGTACGATGACGGAGTATTTCCCACGTTTAATTTATAAACAGTAGGAAATACGGTCAAACAAGTCTGAGCGTGGCGAATCAAACAATCAGAGTCGATGTTGTTTGTAAAATTTACGACCATTACCAAAACAAAACAATTTTATATTAATTGGGTTTAAAAAATATTAAAAACCCCACCACCCTGCCTATTTCTGTCGTGAAGCAGTAATGCGTTTCGGTTTGAAGAGTGGGGCAGCCGTTGTAACTATACTTGAGGTCTTAGAACTTACATCTCAAGGTGGATGGCGCATTTACGTTGTAGATGTGTATGGGCTCCAGTAACCACTTAACACCAGGTGGGCTGTGAGCTCGTCCACCCATCTAAGCAATAAAAAAAAAGTTTTAGATTAAACTTACATGTCCCTCTTTACTATCTATATCTATACTAATATTATAAAGAGGAAAGATTTGTTTGTTTGTTTGTTTCGAATAGGCTCCGAAACTACTAGACCGATTTGAAAAATTCTTTTTCCATTAGAAGCCGACATTGTCCCTGATGAACATAGGCTACTTTTTTAATTTTTTTTTTGTTTTTTTTTTTGTATTCATGTGTTTTAATGTTTCCGAAGCGAAGCGAGGGCGGGTCGCTAGTATTATACTAAAAAGGTATTTGAATATAATAATATTGTCGATAATGCCATTCTCAAGGATCGTTTGGAACCTCAGGGTCTGCGGAGGGACTACGTAGGGAGGAAGTGGTGGGGTTGTATTGTAAATGTATGAATTTGAATTTCGATAAGCGCTCAATATCCAATGGTTACATTATACATATAGGTAATAGTAAACTGGTTTTACTGGTGGTAGGACCTCTTGTGAGTCCACGCGGGTAGGTACCACCGCCCTGCCTATTTCTGCCGTGAAGCAGTAATGCGTTTCGGTTTGAAGGGTGGGGCAGCCGTTGTAACTAAACTTGAGATCTTAGAACTTATACCTCAAAATGGGTGGTGCATTTACGTTGGAAATGTCTATGGGCTCCAGTAACCACTTAACACCAGGTGGACTGTGAGCTCGTCCACACATCTAGGCAATAAAAAATAAAAAAAAGTCGCCAAACAATGTATTTGCTGTGAAATAGCTGATTGTCGATTTTCTAACAGTTCTCTGATAACAGAAATTTTATTAACGTAGTACAAGCGACACTCGCAAGTAACATCACGACGACCAGTAGAAGCTATTATTAGCCGTTAAGAGAAATTATATAGATGTTGAATAAACAATAAATTGTATAAAATTATTTCCGAACACCGCAAGCAACAATGAAGTAATTGTTGTAAAAATACTAATAATTCCGCACCTAAATAAACAAGATCAGTACGTTATAAAGATAAAACAAACATGAGAGACATCACAAAAATATTTATGAAATGATTCATGTGTTACAATGTTGTTCGTTGATAAAGTAATTTTATACTGAGCGCCCCGGCCTAACTGGATAAGACGTTAGTCGGCCGTTTATAGTGAAGCGACTATACCGAGGTTCGAATTCTGCGACAAATTACAAAAAGAATTAATATGGAATATAATAAGAGTTTGCGTGATTACTGTATTACTGGATTAGTACTTCAGAGGGTTGTCACAGTGACTATTTTGCAGCAGTTTCCTGGTCTGCTTTGAGAGTTGGGACTATGTGGACTATAGACTTGTTTTTCTGTAAACCATATTGAATAAGTTTTATGACTTTTCCCAAGTACTTGGTTCGTGTGAAATTTATCCAGAGTCATGTCGACACTCAAACGTTCATTGCGTGTACCACGGGCTTGAATCTCGATTTAAAATGTTTATTTCATTGAAGGGCTTTTTCGATACAGTTTGTTAGTTTAGTTTGTTTAGTTTGTTTGTTAGTTTCTACATAACAGTAGACAAGCCACTCTATTGGTTTAATGACTAAAAATTTGCTGTAGAAGACAAGATATTTAATTACTTTAGGATTTAACTCTCCAATCGTCTTCAAACTCAAATCAGTAGGTATATTAAACTTATATAACATGACGTGATGCAACGAAAAGTTTTTGGAATGGATTTATATCATCGACATGTAAAATCTTAAGACACGGTTTGTATTTTGGATATTTGCCAGGTACAAGGATACCTGAATACGAATACTGACGAACGATATTGGTGATAATTTCCAACAAAGAAACAAAAATACGCCGTAAAGAGCAATTACCGTATTTTACACGACATGACGTAATGTAACATTCACATTCAAATGAGTTAACGCTAATTATAAAGGCTTTTTAGAAAAAAATCTGCGTGAACCTAAAAACTACATTTGTGAATGTTTTTTTCACGACGCGCAATGTAATTTATTTATATAAATAATATAATTTGTATAAAATCAGATGACACGGGAACTGTCAACGGGAAAGCGTCTCCAACTGACTTCGCTTTCGATTGCTGGCTCATAAAATAACTAAGGCAATCAATATTCGTGCTTAAATCAATAAATCAGTGTAATTTTCTGTCTACGAAAAGTATATTTGTCTTTTAATCTTCAGATAGGTACGCTTCTCTTACATTCTGTTTCTCAACATTACGAAAAACATTAAAACCAAAAGGTTTTAATTTTCAAGTCTATAGAACATCTAAAATTAATCAAGGTCGTTGACTTGTCTTAATCTGGTTTGGCTTTCATTTTGATAACTCAACGTACATAAGCTACTTGTCAGTCGAGCCACTAAATACTCCTCCTATACATCTATATTCCATAATGGTTCTGGTATTCAAAGACATTTATTATTTCAAACATAAAAATAGTAAGTTTATTGATTGGAGATTGATTTCATTGGAATTTGAGTTAATAATTTAGACATAGACATAGGTTTCTTACAATTGTTATAGAATTTCTGTCACATGTCATTAAAATACCAAACCTTCAATGCTACGTTACAATTCAGACATGTGGTTAGAACTCAGAGCCATAACCACAAGAATTTCATATTTCTATTGCACTCTAACATTCAAGTAACGCATTAATATAACCAAGTTAATGTTTTGTCTATGTAAAGCTTTTGTTCTATTTAATTTATTTATTATCAGTTCCATTCGAGTTTCAATAGTTATTAGTGATTCATTGTATGCCCCGTTGGGTGAAGGCATGCAGTACCACTCTACAATTCCCAAGATGGATGACAACATAGTAAAATTATTTCTTACAGCATTACATATAATCCTTAATATTCTTATTATGACTTACCTAATTTAATTACTTAGTTCGAATTACGTACTTGAATATACTTAATTGCATACTTAAATAATTAGTGGTAGAGCATCTTGTGAGTACGCAGGCAGCCGTACTATAAATCTGACTAAAAACAAATATAATACATAGAAATATGCATTTTGTTTTGTGCCAGAACATCTTTCGTTTTTTAAACTTATTTATAAAAGATATTACGTAATCGTGTACAACACATTTAGATCTATGTTGTAGTTTTGTTTGTCACACAGTTTTACGACCAACCGCCATTTGCCTGAGGTCAACCATCCTCGCGACTGTTAAGTCTTATATTCGCAAATCAAGATAGGTATTTGTAGAATCCCTATATGTTACATCATCTTGTCAGTCCAGTGCTTAATAAACCTGACTAATAAGCCGTGAAGTTCAATAGGATAGATTTTTTTTAATTTGTTGCTGAATTGGACTTTAGGCGATAGATAAGTTATGCAAAATGAAAGAAGAGTAAATAAAGGAAACAATAATATCGTGAAAAAAAAAACTTTCAAAAATATAAAGTTTCTAAATTATTTTGTTATTATTTTTTAAGTAGGAGGAATAGCTGATAATCTGGAGTCCTTTCCAGTTTCACCAGGAGATGAGTGCGAGCACGGGCTCAGCCAGGAAGAAGATCTAACAGCTCAAGATTAGCGGCTGTGCAATCATAGCATCGGACCGGAATCGCTACCTGTTGAGAAGATTTGACGAGAAATTTAGGAGACTGGTGCTTAGATCAGGTTTTACGTTGAACTTATCAACAGGTTGAACAAGCACGATTACGAGGAACTGTATGTCTGCTTCTATTGCAAGAGCTGCAAGCGTCTAGTAACAACGGTAGTGGATCTGGTGGATCAATGAGGTCGTAATGAGTGCATTGAGCTCGCACGGGTAGCAACCATCTTCCAGCAGCGAAGCAGTTATGCGTTCCCATTTGATGCTTAATTCACACTTATAAGCATCTATCGGCTTATATCGCTAAGCATGTATAGTTGTTGCAGAGTACGAGTGCGCGTGGCCCTTATTTGTAGTTGTAATCGTAAATACACATTTTCGTTAGTGTGTACCCGACGCGAACGGAGCGGTCAGTAGCTGTGTTACGGTAAATGTACACTTTTACCGGCAAATGTGCAGATTTGCCAAAAAGTTAGGTATATGTGAACTGAATATAATGTTTATGTACACTTCCCGGCAAATGTGTACTCTTGCCTTCACGTTTTGGTAAACGTGTACTCTTACCTTCATGTTTACCTTAATTACCTTCATGTTATGGTAAAAGTAAATATTGCGGCAAATGTCACATTTTCCGGTAAATGTGCACATTTGTCGCAATATCTACTTTTACCGTAACAGCTACATTAGCTACATATAGGCTACATTGCCACGTATACAGATTGGTCACTCACACAACAATTTTTTTTTCTTAGCTAAGCTGATAGCCTTGAGAGGCTATATCAACGTCGCCTTAACTTGGGCTCAAACCTGATGATGTTGCTAACACGAACCCAAGCAAGAGCCCTGCTTCGCAGAATCTACCACCGGATCGGAAACGCGACCCACTGAAAAGATCCGGCGAGAAACTCAGTGGGCTATGTCTGAGGGTTAATTTACTCGTCGAGCCCTTCGTCGCAAGCGACGGGTTCGACGAGAACGATGACCGGTGCTTGAGGTACCTAAAAGCACCGCTAGTGGATCGGGAGGATCCGAAATGACGTATTTGGGGCGACGTCGACTGCTTTTCATTCTGTCCGTAGTGGATCGGGAGGATCCGAAATGACGTATTTGGGGCGACGTCGACTGCTTTTCATTCTGTCCACGGGATCGGGAATGACACAACTAAAGGCGACGCGCAGTCGTACTTTGCAACAACTATAACGGGAAAAGCTTATATGGCTTTATATAATAAAATTCAGATTTCGCCCTCATGTCTCAAGACGCATTCATATGTCTATGGGCTCCGGCAACCGCTTAACACCGGTGCTCAGTTCTTTCACACAACTACTGCATTAAAAAAATGCAAAGTGCTAATGACGTCATTGATATTCTGAAATACGCCATAAGACTCGGGCGATAAATCAATACGACTAGTTTTTGTCGCTGCGTCAGTTACAAAGGTATTTCGTAATTCTCATACTCCATTGTTTCAGAATCTATTGATCGCACGCAATATGCAAGAAACTTCTTACAATTACAGTAATGAACATTTTAACTTAATGATATTTACGTTATGATTATTATTAAATTAGTATCAAGACTAAAATGTGAAGGCCAAATTATCCTACTCATTATTCGAAAAAAAGTTTTTTCATTGCTCTATGTGTCTCTATACTTAATATTATAATTATAAAGAGGAAATATTTGTTTGTATTGAATAGGCTCCGAAACTACTGAACCAATTTAAAAAATTCTTTCACTGTTTAGAAGCTACACTATTTCGGAGTGACATAGGCTATAATGTTTTTTGAAAAAAAATAGGGATCCTTACTAAAACTCCAATAATGTAACGCAAGGTGTAAAAAAATTATCTAATACATCGCGTGCCCTGCGAAAACTATTGATGATAGAATATAATAATGTACTACGACTTTGTAGAACACATTATTAATTACAAAAAGTGTCGCGACAGCATATGTCTAACTATTATAGTTATGCCGCAATAAGTGTTTTTTTAAATTAAAAAAATAAAACAACGTCAAATATCGTTGACATTTTTGTTAAAGACCCGAGCGAAGCCGGAGCAGGCCGCTTGAACTTTTTTATAGACAATTACGTAAAATAAAGCCCATAAATTTGTCATTTTTAATTCAACATGTTTTAATGGTTCGAATCGTCTTGATACACTGAAGACCGTAGTTCAGTGGTCTTAGCGCGTATTGTAGTGGGTACAACGTCCTATATATTTCTGTGTGTTTTTGCAAACAAAAAAATTCGTAGATCAGTTTGAGGAGATTACAAAAATAAAGTTATTATTATTCTTAAGATAAGGCGGTCTCTACGAGTAGCTACCTTGCTGACCGTAACGATTACAACACCTAAACCTTGTTATTTATCAAATTATATCAAAATATACGAATCATTAACACAGACGACGTGTGGCAATGCGGCACTCACAAACGAGACACACCGACGGCGAGTTCATGCAACTGAAGAAATATGAAAAGTAAAAATATTTTCGTACAGATATAGGTACGTTTGGAATTTTAACGAATTCATGAAATAAAAGTGATAATATAAATTTCTAATTTAAAACACTTTCACGTCGTAATCTAGCGGTTATTACAATTTTTTGACGTTCCGAATTGTCTGTAGTATTTATTCGTCGTGGCGGACGACTGGCCGGATCGCGTACCGTAAAAATACTTTTAAACAATTACATTTATTTTTTTAATTTCAATCAAACAAATAACCTTTTTAGCCATTAAAAACAAATAAAAATAATATTTTACTTAATCCGCGTACTGGGTGATGTTTGGCTTTAATCTGATAAGAAAATGAAACCTATCAACCTAAATAGTTAAAGATCTGTACGTTCAGAAATAATGAACCTATGAGAGTTTTCAATTAGACAGTGAGAGCACTTCGTTTTATTGTACTAGTCAACGTTACTAGACAACAGACAATCATCTCTCAAACTCCAGTAATAAAATTTATAGCCACAATTTCTTGATTTTTTAAATTTTTTTATTTATTGCTTAGATGGGTGGACGAGCTCACAGCCCACCTGGTGTTGAGTGGTTACTGGAGCCCATAGACATCTACAACGTAAATGCGCCACCCACCTTGAGATATAAGTTCTAAGATCTCAGTATAGTTACAACGGCTGCCCTACCCTTAAGACCGAAACGCATTACTGCTTCACGGCAGAAATAGGTAGGGCGGTGGTACCTTCCCGTGCGGACTCACAAGAGGTCTTACCACCAGTAAATTGAACACTTTCTAATGCTATTTCAAATATTTCTTTAACATATATGTACGTATTATATTATATTAGTACACCTAGGTTCTGTAGACACGTTGGGAATGAAATTACACGGCTGATCACCGCACCGATCTGAGCTGCACAGTTCCTATTGTTTATAAATAATAAAACAGAACCACTGACTATTATTCTACGGCAGCAATTAATTCAATGAGGTAATAAGGGCTTTATAGTAACTGGAATATGACAGGTTTTACTGTGTTCGCGTCCATTACTTCGGCGTATCCGACCTTAATTCCCTACCGGACTAATCAACCAGTAGCCTCATTCGAATTAATAATGTCTATACTAAAACGCTTTCAATATTTGGCATCTCTCCATTTAATAGTAAGCACTAAAAATAACAAACATTGTCAGTAATGATAATAACTTTACAATTATGATGCCGTTTGCTAAATATCTAATTAAATTCTTTGTTCTAAAATTGTAAATCGTTTTGTTCATAGAACTCGTAATAAGCGGGCTCTCCAATTTTAATGATTTTATAAGTGTGTTTACTATTTGGCTAAGATTCACAATTCAACTTGGGAGATTACGCTACGATAAGTTTCAAATATCTTTTTTTAAAGAATATTTATTTTTGCCAGGACTTTTGGTATTGAATAATAATCGTTACTAAATGTTTTGTAGTGATCAATTACGAACCTTTATTTAATAATCTATCTCGTGTTGCAAAAATGATTTGTAATTTAATCAAACAAAAGTATTCACAATAATTCATTCACGAACAAAAATGACTGAAATGAAAACAAAACATAGCCGTTACTGTAAATAGTTTGTCATTGTCATATTTAAAAAAACAGTCACCGACCTATTGTCCGCTGTACGTGGCTATTGTTTTAAAATTTTCCGGATTACTTGTATGCGTTATTAGATTCTGATACATATTATGTATATCAAATATGCTTTCTGTGGTTATTATGGTATCTCGGAGTTTATAGACTTTTTGGCGGGAACGGAGTCAAGTTCTGTGATTTGTTTTATTTTGTCTATTTAGTGTTTCTTCAGGTTTAAATGTCTAATAACGGTGGTTTATTAACTGTTTAGTATCTGTGAAAGTGCACAAATATGGGAAAATGAAACAAAGCCCCTGAACGTAGCTTCTCGGGATCCTCCTAAAAGTTCATTGAAAAAGTCTCAGTAAATGACCACCATTTTACTGAGATTATATTTCATCTCATATCGTCTCATGTCATAACTAATAATCAACTTCATTTCATTTCATAATATCATTTTTCATATAGGTATATATTTTTTTATTAAAATTAATATAAGACTTGACCTAAAGGTCTTAGTTACCAGGTCATAAAATCCCTTAAAAAAACAGAGTTTACATATCGAGAGGTGAAAGGCTATTTGGTTTAAGCGACATTTTTGCAACTTTACAAGAGAGCCATGTACAGTTTTAAAGTTTGGAAAAAATATCATACCAAAAAGCTTCTTCGGCTATTTGAATAGGGTAAAATTATTTGAAATTCAATTTAAAATTAAGTTCAATCTCAATTAAAAACATTAAATTATTGAGACTAAAACCAAATAAAAAGTACTTTTAATTATAAAGGTCGCGTATTAAGCAAAATGTCGCTTTAACCCAAATACGCTTTGAAGTCGTTGTGGCCTAAAGGTTATGACATCCGGTGCATTCGTAAATAGCGATGCACCGGTGTTCGAATCCCGCAGGCTGGTACCAATTTTTCTAATGAAATACGTACTTAACAAATGTTCACGATTGACTTCCAAGGTGAAGGAATAACATCGTGTAATAAAAATCAAACCCGCAAAATTATAATTTGCGTAATCACTGGTGGTAGGACCTCTTGTGAGTCCGCACGGGTGGGTAACACCACTCCGCCTATTTCTGCCGTGAGGCAGTAATGCGTTTAGGTTTGAAGGGCGGGGTAGCCGTTGTAACTATACCGAGACCTTAGAACTTATATCTCAAGGTGGGTGGCGCATTTACATTGTACATGTCTATGGGCTCCAGTAACCACTTAACACCAGGTGGGCTGTGAGTTCGTCCACCCATCTAAGCAATAAAAAATAAATAAGTAAAAATTGCTTTTCATCCCTGTATATGTAATCTTAATAGCATTTATTTATGTAATAACGAGATGTGCAAGGCAGTTTTAAACGGGTTTCTTATTAAAAAATAACGTAACACGTTTTCTTGGGATACAGAGTTGCTTGTGTCGATCCACGATCCATAAACTACCAGTCGATTTATGTATCTGTTGTTACGTAAACTTACGAATCAGCGTGCTTAATGTTTAATTTATAATAGCAGATATATCCGGGTCATGACATATTATACGATAAAAATAGCCTGCGTCTTAATCTAGACTATGAACGATCTCTGTCGATCGAAATTTCATCAAAATGTGTTCAGACATTTTGCATGATCAAGTAGCCTACGTCAAAACATAAAAAATATATATTTATAATATAATAATTAATATAAACTATATTTATCTGTCAACCGCCCCTTTGTTTTAATAATTTTCAATGTTTAATATAGTATTTTTTTTCTTACTTGGGTTGGACAAACTGACAGCCCACCTGGTGTTAAATGGTTATTGGAGCCCATAGACATCTACGACGTAAATGCGCCATCCACCCTGAGATATAAGTTGTGAGGTCTCAAGTATAGTTACAAAGGCTGCCCCACCCTTCAAGCCGAAACGCATTACTGCTTCACGCCAGGCAATAGGCAGGGTGGTGGTACCCACCCACGCGGACTCACAAGAGATTCTACCACCAGTAAAATCAGTGTATAATGCCATTACTACTATTAAAACAAACATTAAGGACACGACACAACATAAAGTGCAAGATACGCAATATATTACTTTTGTTATTAGATATTTGATAATAAATATTTGTCAGCTCGAAATTATGAGAGAAAAAACCCAACTTATCACAACGATACGCTTTTTTGGAGGCACCTTTACATGACATTTAGTTATTTCGTAACTTAACAGACAAGGCGATAGATGTCAACCAGTTTTTGTACATTGAACTTTTTAACCGATTATGTTAATCTTTCAACGTGACATAACGTTCGTGATCCATTTTCAAATTCAAATATTGCTATCTATATATATATAAATGAATTGCTGTTCGTTAGTCTCGCTAAAACTCGAGAACGGCTGGACCGATTTGGCTAATTTTGGCCGTTTGGCTAGTTTTTTGAGGTTTAATTTTTTTTTATTGCCTTTGTAGGCAGACGAGCGTACGGCCCACCTGATGGTAAGTGGTTACCGTCGCCCATGGACTTCAGCAATGCCAGGAGCAGAGCCAAGCCGCTGCCTACTGCTTAATACTCTCCACAAGCCTCGTTTGAAGAAGGACATGTCATAGCGCTCGGGAAACACCGTGGAGGGGAGCTCAGTGGCCCCAGGTAGTATAGATGAACTCTACTCCGGTGGCGGGCGGTGCGATGGCTCAATCCAATTAGTTCGCAATAATTCAACTCGCGTTTATAGGTATTTGTAGTTTTATGTAAATAATGTGTATTTCTCTGAAAAGGAGTTCTAAGTTCATATTAAAATTAATGTTTTCCTTGTAGGCAGACGACCATACGGCCCAACTGATGGTGAGTGGATACCGTCGTCCATGGACTTCAGCAATGCCAGCGGCAGAGCCAGGTCGCTGCCCACAAACAATTTGGTTATTTACCCTAAAAATACGTAACAGATACGTTTTTATCACCCTCACTGTCTTTTTGTTTATCAATACTAATCTGCGAAACTGGCTAACAAAACGAAACATTGGCTATTAGCACTTTTTATCTACTACAACTACTATCTACTAATAGACTTTCTCAATCAATTTTAAAATACCGCGTGGGCGGCTAGTTAGTATGTTTTCACTATCAAAGTGACGTCAAACGATCAGCTTACTAAATAGGTATATTAGCGCCTAGGTGGGTGCACGAACTCACGGCCCACCTGCAGTTAAGTGTTTACCGGAACCAATAGATATCAATCAACAACTTAAATATCGCCATCCACCTTGAGACATGAGTTCTTGCTTCTGCGTTTTTATAATACAGTGATTGCCCCACCTATCAAACCGAAACGTTTTACTGCTTTACGACAGAAATATACAGGATTGAGGTACCTACCCTTGCGAAACCACAAGACGTCCTACCATCAGTAATATATATAGGTACATATAAATATGTTATGTATTTAAAGAAAACTCACAAAAAAACTCATTTTAATAAAAGGTTTCGTCATCACTAATTAAATCTTGGCGATGGCCATTTAAGACACGTCCCCGTAATACTATATCTAGAATGTAGACCATAAAAATTTCCATAATCGAACCGTAAAAGTGTCAGTGTCCTTTATCAACAAATTAACTTCACATCTCATTAAAAAATCTATCATAACATGAGTTATTCAATTTCCATGACCCACATTATATTATTATTACGGACAATCTATTCAACCTTCAATGTTAGTTCAACAACCGATATTAGAATTAGTTTGAATGTTTAATGTTAATAATTGCAGATAATTTAGTGTTACGTAATTCTTCGAACCTACTTATGAATGAGAATCGTTTATAATAGAACAATTGTATTTAAATGCGTTTCGTTTATAGAATTTATTATTGTTTATCTAACACAGTTCAAGATAATCTGGCTACGGACAGAAATCGTCACGTAAAGAAAAAGCCCTTAGTTTTTTTTTACGTAACCATAAACTGCCATAAAAAATAAGGGCTTTAATTTTAGAGAGATTAGCCATGTAAAAACTAAAAATCAATGAAATGTAAATTTTATATTCATAATCAAATTTTTATTCATACTAATATTCCAATTCCAAAAAATAGTTCATGTATTGTTGTTGTTGTGTGTTTTGTTACGCTGTCTTAACCACTTAATCGATCAGCATTACGAGTTCATTCTCATCTTGTCATTGCTAAAGAAAAGGATAACTTTAATTTTTTTTAAACAGTTCGAATGTCGAGTATTTTTTAAAATATAAAACGAAGCAGAGTGTAAATCTTAGTTATTTATTATACATCATAGTA